>NW_024061053.1:0-79383 GCF_016432855.1 Salvelinus namaycush | reverse complement strand
TGCTCAGCCCCCTCCTGTACTCCCTGTTCACCCATGACTGCGTGGCCACGCACGCCTCCAACTCAAACATCAAGTTTGCAGACAACACAACAGTAGTAGGCCTGATTACCAACAATGACGAGACAGTCTACAGGGAGGAAATGAGGGCCCTGCAGGAGTGGTGAGAGGAAAATAACATCTCCCTCAATGTCAACAAAACGAAGGAGCTGATCGCGGACAGAAGAGGGAGCATGTCCCACATCGACGGGTGGGGCACCTTCTCTGCAGTGGAGAAGGTGAAAAGCTTCAAGTTCCTCGGCGTACACGTCACTGACAATCTGAAATGGTCCACCCACACAGACAGTGTGGTGAAGATATTTAGCAGATGTTATTGCAAGTGTATGTGACCAATAAAATGTGATTTGATTTGAACAGTCTATGGATTGGGTGGCTGGCATCTTTGGCAATTGTTCGGGCCTTCCTCTGACACCGCCTGATATAGAGGTCCTGGATGGCAGGTAGCTTGTCCATAGTGATGTACTGGTCTGTCCGCACCAACCTCTGTAGCACTTTGCGGTCAAGGGAAGTGCATTTGCCATATCAAGTGGTGATGAAGCCAGTCAAAATGCTCTCGATGGTGCAACTGTAGAACTTTTTGAGGATCTGAGGGTCCATGTCAAATCTTTTCAGCCTCCTGATGGGGAGGAGTCGCTGCTGTTCCCTCTTCACAACTGTGTGGGTCTGTGTGGAGTGGACCATGTTAAGTCCTTAGTGATGTGGATGCCAAGGAACTTGAAGCTCTCGACCCGCTCCACAACAGCCCAGATGATGTGGATGGGGGCATGTTCTCCTTTCATTCTCCTATAGTCCACGATCAGCTCTTTGGTCTTACTGCCGTTTAGGGAGAGGTTGTCACACACCCCTGAGTGGCGCCCGTGTTGAGAGTCAGCGTGGTGGAGGTGTTGTTGCCGTTCCCTCACCACCTGGGGTCGGCACGTCCGGAAATCCAGGATCCGGTTTCAGAAGGAGGGGTTCAGTCCCAGGTCCCTAGCTTGGTGATGAGTTTGGATGGGACTACCGTATGGTGTGGATGGGACTACTGTATGGTGTGGATGGGACTACCGTATGGTGTGGATGGGACTACCGTATGGTGTGGATGGGACTACCGTATGGTGTGGATGGGACTACTGTATGGTGTGGATGGGACTACTGTATGGTGTGGATGGGACTACTGTATGGTGTGGATGGGACTACCGTATGGTGTGGATGGGACTACCGTATGGTGTGGATGGGACTACTGTATGGTTGGATGGACTACGTATGGTGTGGATGGGACTACTCGTATGGTGTGGATGGGATACTTATGGTGTGGATGGGACTACCGTATGGTGTGGATGGGACTACCGTATTGTGTGGATGGGACTACTGTATGGTGTGGATGGACTACTGATGGTGTGGATGGACTACTGTATGGTGTGGATGGGACTACTGTATGGTGTGGATGGACTACTGTAGGTGTGGAGGGACTACCGTATGGTGTGGATGGGACTACCGTATGGTGTGGATGGGACTACCGTATGATGTGGATGGGACTACCGTATGATGTGGATGGGACTACTGTATGGTGTGGATGGGACTACTGTATGGTGTGGATGACTACGTATGGGTGGATGGGACTACTGTATGGTGTGGATGGACTACTGTATGTGTGGATGGGACTACTGTATGGTGTGGATGGGACTACCGTATGGTGTGGATGGGACTACCGTATGGTTGGATGGACTACCTGTATGGTGTGGATGGGACTACTGTATGGTGTGGATGGGACTACTGTATGGTGTGGAGGACTACCGTATGGTGTGGATGGGACTACGTATGGTGTGGAGGGTACTGTGGTGTGGATGGAACTGTATGGTGTGGATGGGACTACTGTATGGTGTGGATGGGTACTGTATGGTGTGGATGGGACTACTGTGTGTGGTGTGGATGGGACTACCGTAGGCGTGGATGGGACTACTGTATGGTGTGGATGGGACTACTGTATGGTGTGGATGGGACTACTGTATGGTGTGGATGGGACTACCGTATGGTGTGGATGGGACTACCGTATGGTGTGGATGGGACTACCGTATGGTGTGGAGGGGATACCGTATGGTGTGGATGGGCTACCGTATGGTGTGGAGGGACTACCGTATGGTGTGGATGGGACTACGTATGGTGTGGATGGGATACTGTGGTGTGGATGGGACTACTGTATGGTGTGGATGGGACTACCGTATGGTGTGGATGGGACTACCGTATGGTGTGGATGGGACTACTGTATGGTGTGGATGGGACTACTGTATGGTGTGGATGGGACTACGTATGGGTGGGATGGGACTACTGTAGGTGGATGGGATACTGTATGTGTGGATGGGACTACCGTATGATGTGGATTGGACTACCGTATGGTGGTGGGACTACCGTATGGTGTGGATGGGACTATGTATGGTGTGGATGGGACTACTGTATGGGTGGATGGGACTACTGTATGGCGTGATGGGACTACTGTATGGTGTGGATGGGTACTGTATGGTGTGGATGGATATGTATGGTGTGGATGGGACTACTGTATGGTGTGGATGGGACTACCGTATGGTGTGGATGGGACTACCGTATGGTGTGGATGGGACTACTGTATGGTGTGGATGGGACTACTGTATGGTGTGGATGGGACTACTGTATGGTGTGGATGGGACTACTGTATGGTGTGGATGGGACTACTGTATGGTGTGGATGGGACTACCGTATGGTGTGGATGGGACTACCGTATGGTGTGGATGGGACTACCGTATGGTGTGGATGGGACTACCGTATGGTGTGGATGGGACTACTGTATGATGTGGATGGGACTACTGTATGGTGTGGATGGGACTACTGTATGGTGTGGATGGGACTACTGTATGGTGTGGATGGGACTACTGTATGGTGTGGATGGGACTTCTGTATGGTGTGGATGGGACTACTGTATGGTGTGGATGGGACTACTGTATGGTGTGGAACGCTGAGCTGTAGTCTATGAACAGCATACTCTAATAGTTATTTCCTCTCTTGTCCAGGTGGGAGATGGCAGTGTGAAGTGCAATTGAGATTGCATCATCTGTAGATCTGTTGGGGTGCTGTGTGAATTGGAGTGGGTCTAGGATGATGGTGTTTATGTGTGTCATGACCAGCCTTTCAAAGCACTTCATAATTACAGATGTAAGTGCTACAGGGCAATATTAATTAGGCAGGTTACATTGGAGCTCTTGGGAACAGAGACAATGGTGGTCAGTTTGAACCTGTTGGGATACAGACTGGGAGAGGATAGATTGAAAATGTGTGTGAAGACACTTGCCAGCTGGTCTGCGCATACTTTGAGAACACGCCCTGGTATTCCGTCTGTGATTGTTCCGGCCTTGTGATTGTTAACCTGTTTAATTGTTTTGCTCACATCGGCCATGGAGAGAGAGGTCACACAGTCATCAGGAAGAACTGGGGCTTCCTCCTAGCAAGCAAAAGGCATTTAGCTCGTTCGGGAGTTCTGCATGCTGGCAACTCATGGCTGGGTTTCCCTTTGTAAACCGTTATCGTCTGTAAGCCCTGCCACATACGAGTGTTGGACATGGTGTATTAGGATTCCACCTTCCTCCTATATTTAGCCATTTAGCAGTCTACCACTAATAATGTTTTCAAGTGTAACAGGAAATGCAATCGATGCATGAGTTATTAAACACTACACTGTATCCTCCCTCGAAACACAACTTTCCAAGTAAGCCACAGGCAGTTTTGGGTCCCTAGTTCGAATCCCCGAGGTGACAAGGTGAAAAATCTGTCGATGTGCCCTAAGCAAGGCGCTTAACCCTAATTGCTCCAGGGTTGCTGTTGATAACGGCTGACCCTCCGTGACCCCACTCTCCGAGGGTATCAAGGCACAAGGTGAGACCCAGATGCAGACACAGGAGGCAGATGGTTGGAGTCTTACAGTTGTTATAACCATTAACCCAAAAAGGAGTAGGCAAGAGAATGGTCGTGTACAGGCAAAAGGTCAAAACCGAGTCCAATAGGTACCAAAGGGCAGGCAGATTCAAGGTCAGGGCAGGCAGGATGATCAGGCAGGCGGGATGATCAGGCAGGCGGGATGATCAGGCAGGCAGGATGATCAGGCAGGCAGGATGATCAGGCAGGCAGGATGATCAGGCAGGCGGGATGATCAGGCAGGCAGGATGATCAGGCAGGCAGGATGATCAGGCAGGCAGGATGATCAGGCAGGCGGGAAAGTAGTCCAGAGTCAGGCAGGGGTCAAAACCGGGAAGACTATCAAAAAGAGAATAGAAAAGGAGTACGGGGGAAAAACACGCTGGTTGACTTGACTAACATACAAGACGAACTGACACAGAGAGACAGGAAACACAGGGATAAATACACTGGGGAAAGAAACAACACCTGGAGGGGTGGAGACAATCACAGGGACAGGTGAAACCGATCAGGGCGTGACAGAGGGGAAGGTAAATAAAGGATGTAGGACAGGGTGAAACAGATCAGGGCGTGACAGAGGGGAAGGTAAATAAAGGATGTAGGACAGGGTGAAACAGATCAGGGCGTGACAGAGGGGAAGGTAAATAAAGGATGTAGGACAGGGTGAAACAGATCAGGGCGTGACAGAGGGGAAGGTAAATAAAGGATGTAGGACAGGGTGAAACAGATCAGGGCGTGACAGAGGGAAGGTAAATAAAGGATGTAGGACAGGGTGAAACAGATCAGGGCGTGACAGAGGGGAAGGTACATAAAGGATGTAGGACAGGGTTCCCACGCATAATAGAGAGACACGTGATTGTACAAAAATGTAAGCAAGGTTTGAAATGATGTTTTAATCAAATATTATATCTGTTCCGTAACTGATTCTAGTTGATGATCCCTGATGTAGCAGAAGAGACTGGGGCTAAATACAGTGATTTCAGAAAGGTCGACAGAGTAATTATATGAATCACCTCTGATCTCTCTGCTCTCTGCTCTTCGCTTCATCCATTCAGCTCTAATGACACTAACGAGAAGCTTCATTAGCTTTGAAGAAAGTATTACTGCCCAAATACCAGCCCTTTTAAAGCTGTGTCACCCAGACAGTACACAGCTGCAGTTGTTGGGTGCTAATGTTGGAGTTTTCAACAACAAAACAAAAATCAGATAGGAATATGAAAATTTCACTTTAGCCCATTTTCACTTTTGACTAAATTCTTGTCTATGTATAAGCAGTGTCAGATCTGCATAGTGGCTACCTTCCTCATGCAGTACTAGGATCAGTCTGGTTGAGGATGGAGTACTAGGATCAGTCTGGTTGAGGATGCAGTACTAGGATCAGTCTGGTTGAGGATGCAGTACTAGGATCAGTCTGGTTGAGGATGCAGTACTAGGATCAGTCTGGTTGAGGATGCAGTACTAGGATCAGTCTGGTTGAGGATGCATTACTAGGATCAGTCTGGTTGAGGATGCAGTACTAGGATCAGTCTGGTTGAGGATGCATTACTAGGCTCAGTCTGGTTGAGGATGCAGTACTAGGATCAGTCTGGTTGAGGATGCAGTACTAGGATCAGTCTGGTTGAGGATGCAGTACTAGGATCAGTCTGGTTGAGGATGGAGTACTAGGATCAGTCTGGTTGAGGATGCATTACTAGGCTCAGTCTGGTTGAGGATGCAGTACTAGGATCAGTCTGGTTGAGGATGCAGTACTAGGATCAGTCTGGTTGAGGATGCAGTACTAGGATCAGTCTGGTTGAGGATGCAGTACTAGGATCAGTCTGGTTGAGGATGCAGTACTAGGATCAGTCTGGTTGAGGATGCAGTACAAGGATCAGTCTGGTTGAGGATGCATTACTAGGATCAGTCTGGTTGAGGATGCAGTACTAGGATCAGTCTGGTTGAAGATGCAGTACTAGGATCAGTCTGGTTGAGGATGCAGTACTAGGATCAGTCTGGTTGAGGATGCATTACTAGGATCAGTCTGGTTGAGGATGCAGTACTAGGATCAGTCTGGTTGAGGATGCAGTACTAGGATCAGTCTGGTTGAGGATGCAGTACTAGGATCAGTCTGGTTGAGGATGCAGTACTAGGATCAGTCTGGTTGAGGATGCAGTACTAGGATCAGTCTGGTTGAAGATGCAGTACTAGGATCAGTCTAGTTGAGGATGCAGTACTAGGATCAGTCTGGTTGAGGATGCAGTACTAGGATCAGTCTGGTTGAGGATGCAGTACTAGGATCAGTCTAGTTGAGGATGCAGTACTAGGATCAGTCTGGTTGAGGATGCAGTACTAGGATCAGTCTGGTTGAGGATGCAGTACTAGGATCAGTCTGGTTGAGGATGCAGTACTAGGATCAGTCTGGTTGAGGATGCAGTACTAGGATCAGTCTGGTTGAAGATGCAGTACTAGGATCAGTCTGGTTGAGGATGCAGTACTAGGATCAGTCTGGTTGAGGATGGAGTACTAGGATCAGTCTGGTTGAGGATGCAGTACTAGGATCAGTCTGGTTGAGGATGCAGTACTAGGATCAGTCTGGTTGAGGATGCAGTACTAGGATCAGTCTGGTTGAGGATGCAGTACTAGGATCAGTCTGGTTGAGGATGCAGTACTAGGATCAGTCTGGTTTTTGCTCTAGCACTACACAGCTGATTAAAAAACAACTGATCCTCAAGCTTTGATGACTTGAATCAGCTGTGTAGTGCCAGGGCAAAAACACTAAATGAGTTTGGGAAACCATGACCTATACTCTGCCTGCCATTCTGATTTATGAAACCATCATCTCTCTCATATTGGAACCGGTTGCCATATTGTGTCAAGACACTGTTATTATTGAAACGAGACATTTCAGATTCCAGACTTCCCCAGTCAGATGAGATAGGACTCATTCTCAATACGCTGTTGACTAAATTAGGTTTGGAGATTGTTTGCCACTGGCCAGCTGAGCATCTCTCCGTTCATCATCATGGAAATAACATCCATCATCCCGTGTCTGTTGTCATCCCGTGTCTGTTGTCATCCCGTGTCTGTCGTCATCCCGTGTCTGTTGTCATCCTGTGTCTGTCGTCATCCCGTGTCTGTCGTCATCCCGTGTCTGTCATCATCATGTGTCTGTCGTCATCCCGTGTCTGTCGTCATCCCGTGTCTGTCGTCATCCTGTGTCTGTCGTCATCGCAACATTGGATATCCATTATTAGAAAAAAATATCCGAACTTCAATTGAATCAGAGGGTACGAAGATCAAGTTAATTGTTGTACTCTTACCGTTGCTGTTGAGCATCCCAAACAGCAACCTATTCACTTTACAGTGCACTACATTTCACCAGAGCATGGTCAAAAGTAGTGCGCTATATAGGGACTAGGGGGGCCATTTGGAACACAGATTTTTAGGAGAGGAGAAGCATATGGTCCCTGCTGAATAGACTGTCTGGTTCTCTATAGGAAACCGCCTGCTGTTCTCATTGTGTTGCAGTCTATTGTAATCTCTTTCAATACGCAGAGAAACTGTCTCTAGCTAAACAACCAGCAGCCGCGGTTTGATGCTGTTAGGGTTGACATAATGCAGGTTTAAACTGTGTGTGTGTGTGTGTGTGTGTGTGTGTGTGTGTGTGTGTGTGTGTGTGTGTGTGTGTGTGTGTGTGTGTGTGTGTGTGTGTGTGTGTGTGTGTGTGTGTGTGTGTGTGTGTGTGTGTGTGTGTGTGTGTGTGTGTGGGAGTGATTGTTTCCATTAGCTCACAAAGGCGTGCTATCTGTCAGCCGTAGCTGAGAGGTTTCCATCAAGCTCTTATCTCAATGTGCCCCACACACACACCACACACTTATCTACTTATCTCACCTGTTCATATCGACAACAGGCAACACCATTTAGCCATCTTAGTGGATAAGATCGTGTGATGTCATTGAAGAGGGTAGACATTTTTTAACAAACATATTTCTATTTTTACTCAATCATCTGGTCCACTTGGCGCTCAAGGGTAGTCCATGTAACACGTGAAGAATTTACTGTCTGTAGGGCCACATCGCTGGATACCAGTCTATGTAACACGTGAAGAGTTTACTGTCTGTAGGGCCACATCACTGTAACACGTGAAGAGTTTACTGTCTGTAGGGCCACATCGCTGGATACCAGTCTATGTAACACGTGAAGAGTTTACTGTCTGTAGGGCCACATCACTGGATACCAGTCTATGTAACACGTGAAGAGTTTACTGTCTATAGGGACACATCACTGGATACCAGTCTATGTAACACATGAAGAGTTTACTGTCTGTAGGGCCACATCACTGGATACCAGTCTATGTAACACGTGAAGAGTTTACTGTCTGTAGGGCCACATCACTGGATACCAGTCTATGTAACACGTGAAGAGTTTACTGTCTATAGGGCCACATCGCTGGATACCAGTCTATGTAACACGTGAAGAATTTACTGTCTGTAGGGCCACATCACTGGATACCAGTCTATGTAACACGTGAAGAGTTTACTGTCTGTAGGGCCACATCACTGGATACCAGTCTATGTAACACGTGAAGAGTTTACTGTCTGTAGAGCCACATCACTGGATACCAGTCTATGTAACACGTGAAGAGTTTACTGTCTGTAGGGACACATCACTGGATACCAGTCTATGTAACACATGAAGAGTTTACTGTCTGTAGGGCCACATCACTGTAACACGTGAAGAGTTTACTGTCTGTAGGGCCACATCACTGGATACCAGTCTATGTAACACATGAAGAGTTTACTGTCTGTAGGGCCACATCACTGGATACCAGTCTATGTAACACGTGAAGAGTTTACTGTCTGTAGGGCCACATCGCTGGATACCAGTCTATGTAACACGTGAAGAGTTTACTGTCTGTAGGGCCACATCACTGTAACACGTGAAGAGTTTACTGTCTGTAGGGCCACATCGCTGGATACCAGTCTATGTAACACGTGAAGAGTTTACTGTCTGTAGGGCCACATCACTGGATACCAGTCTATGTAACACATGAAGAGTTTACTGTCTGTAGGGCCACATCACTGGATACCAGTCTATGTAACACATGAAGAGTTTACTGTCTGTAGGGCCACATCACTGGATACCAGTCTATGTAACACATGAAGAGTTTACTGTCTGTAGGGTCCACATAACTGGATACCAGTCTATGTAACACGTGAAGAGTTTACTGTCTGTAGGGCCACATCACTGGATACCAGTCTATGTAACACGTGAAGAGTTTACTGTCTGTAGAGCCACATCACTGGATACCAGTCTATGTAACACGTGAAGAGTTTACTGTCTGTAGGGACACATCACTGGATACCAGTCTATGTAACACATGAAGAGTTTACTGTCTGTAGGGACACATCACTGGATACCAGTCTATGTAACACATGAAGAGTTTACTGTCTGTAGGGCCACATCACTGGATACCAGTCTATGTAACACATGAAGAGTTTACTGTCTGTAGGGCCACATCACTGGATACCAGTCTATGTAACACATGAAGAGTTTACTGTCTGTAGGGCCACATCGCTGGATACCAGTCTATGTAACACGCGAAGAGTTTACTGTCTGTAGGGCCACATCACTGTAACACGTGAAGAGTTTACTGTCTGTAGGGCCACATCACTTGATACCAGTCTATGTAACACATGAAGAGTTTACTGTCTGTAGGGCCACATCACTGGATACCAGTCTATGTAACACGTGAAGAGTTTACTGTCTGTAGGGCCACATCACTGTAACACGTGAAGAGTTTACTGTCTGTAGGGCCACATCGCTGGATACCAGTCTATGTAACACGTGAAGAGTTTACTGTCTGTAGGGCCACATCACTGGATACCAGTCTATGTAACACGTGAAGAGTTTACTGTCTGTAGGGCCACATCACTGGATACCAGTCTATGTAACACGTGAAGAGTTTACTGTCTGTAGGGCCACATCACTGGATACCAGTCTATGTAACACGTGAAGAGTTTACTGTCTATAGGGCCACATCACTGGATACCAGTCTATGTAACACGTGAAGAGTTTACTGTCTATAGGGCCACATCACTGGATACCAGTCTATGTAACGCGTGAAGAATTTACTGTCTATAGGGCCACATCACTGGATACCAGTCTATGTAACACGTGAAGAGTTTACTGTCTGTAGGGCCACATCGCTGGATACCAGTCTATGTAACACATGAAGAGTTTACTGTCTGTAGGGCCACATCACTGGATACCAGTCTATGCAACACATGAAGAGTTTACTGTCTGTAGGGCCACATCACTGGATACCAGTCTATGTAACACGTGAAGAGTTTACTGTCTGTAGGGCCACATCGCTGGATACCAGTCAATGTAACACGTGAAGAATTTACTGTCTATAGGGACACATCGCTGGATACCAGTCTATGTAACACATGTAGAATTTACTGTCTGTAGGGCCACATCACTGGATACCAGTCTATGTAACACGTTAAGAGTTTACTGTCTGTAGGGACACATCACTGGATACCAGTCTATGTAACACATGAAGAGTTTACTGTCTGTAGGGCAACATCACTGGATACCAGTCTATGTAACACATGAAGAGTTTACTGTCTGTAGGGCCACATCGCTGGATACCAGTCTATGTAACACATGAAGAGTTTACTGTCTATAGGGCCACATCACTGGATACCAGTCTATGTAACACGTGAAGAGTTTACTGTCTGTAGGGCCACATCGCTGGATACCAGTCTATGTAACACATGAAGAGTTTACTGTCTGTAGGGCCACATCGCTGGATACCAGTCTATGTAACACATGAAGAGTTTACTGTCTGTAAACAGGATACAGTCCCATAGACTGTAGTGGAGCATCACTGGCTAACGTATTCTGCTCTTATCTTGAGATCCCAGACCTCAACAGGAAATGCTGCAGATGAGACTGGCTCTCAACCAGAGCTACATAGAACGGGTGTCATGTCCTGACCATAGTTCTTATGTGTGTTGCTTGTTTTAGTGTTGGTCAGGACGTGAGCTGGGTGGGCATTCTATGTTGTGTGTCTAGTTTGTCTGTTTCTGTGTTCGGCCTAATATGGTTCTCAATCAGAGGCAGCTGTCAATCGTTGTCCCTGATTGAGAATCATATTTAGGTGGCTTGTTTTGTGTTGGGGATTTGTGGGTGGTTGTTTCCTGTGTCAGTGTTTGTACCACACGGGACTGTGACGGTTAGTTTGTTTGTTATTTTGTATAGTGTCTTGTTTTCGTGTATATTAAATCATGGAAACTTACCACGCTGCACATTGGTCCTCCGATCCTTCTCGCCTCTCCTCGTCCGAGGAGGAAGAGCTAGACTGCCGTTACAGAACCACCCACCAAACTCGGACCAAGCAGCGTGGCTACGGGCAGCAGCAGCAGCAGCGGCCCACTACACAGGACTCCTGGACATGGGAGGAAATTCTGGAGGGAAAAGGACACTGGGCTTACATTGGAGAATATCGCCGCTCTCGTGAAGAGATGGAGGCAGCTAAAGCCCAGGAGCGGTGGTATGAGGAGGCAGCACGGCGGCGTGGCTGGAAGCCCGAGAAGAAATCCCAAAAATGTATTGGGGGGGGGGGGGGGGGGGGGGGGGGGGCTAAAGGGTAGGGTGGCGAAGTCAGGTAGGAAACCTGCGCCCACTTCCCATGCTTACCGTGGAGAGCGGGAGTACAGGCAGACACCGTGTTATGCGGAAGAGCGCACGGTGTCTCCTGTACGTGTGCTTAGCCCGATGCGGTACATTCCAGCTCCACGTATCGGCCGGGCTAGAGTGAGCATTGAGCCAGGTGCCATGAAGCCGGCTCAACGCGTCTGGTCTCCAGTGCGTCTCCTCGGGCCGGCATACATGGCACAAGCCTTACGCATGGTGTCCCCGGTTCGCCAACGCAGCCCAGTGCGGGTTATTCCACCTCCCCGCACTGGTCGGGCTACGGGGAGCATTCAACCAGGTAAGGTTGGGCAGGCTCGGTGCTCAAGGGAGCCAGTACGCCTGCACGGTCCGGTATATCCGGCGCCACCTTCCCGCCCCAGCCCAGTACCACCAGTGCCTACACCACGCACCAGGCTTCCAGTGCGTCTCCAGAGCCCTGTTCCTCCTCCACGCACTCTCCCTGTGGTGCGTGTCTCCAGCCCAGTACCTCCAGTTCCGGCACCACGCACCAAGCCTCATGTGCGTCTCCAGAGCCCTGTACGCACTGTTCCTTCTCCCCGCACTCGCTCTGAGGTGCGTGCCCTCAGCCCTGTACCACCAGTGCCGGTACCACGCACCAGGCCTATAGTGCGCCTCGAGAGTCCAGTGTGCCCTGTTCCTGCTCCCCGCACTAGCCTTGAGGTTCGTGTCTCCAGTCCGGTACCACCAGTTCCGGCACCACGCACCAGGCCTACTGTGCGCCTCAGCAGGTCTGAGCTGCCTGCCTGCCCAGCGCCGTCTGAGCTGCCTGCCTGCCCAGCGCCGTCTGAGCTATCCGTCTGCCCAGCGCTATCTGAGCCATCCGTCTGCCCAGCGCCGTCTGTCCCGAGCCGTCAGAGCTGCCCGTCTGTCCCGAGCCGTTAGAGCCGTCCGTCAGTCAGGAGCCGCCAGAGCCGCCCGCCAGTCAGGAGCTGCCAGAGCCGCCCGCCAGTCAGGAGCTGCCAGAGCCGCCCGCCAGTCAGGAGCTGTCAGAGCTGCCTGCCAGTCATGAGCTGCCCTCCAGTCATGAGCTGCCCTCCAGTCATGAGCTGCCCTCCAGTCATGAGCTGCCCTCCAGTCATGAGCTGCCTTCCAGTCATGAGCTGCCCTCCAGTCATGAGCTGCCTTCCAGTCATGAGCTGCCCTCCAGTCATGAGCTGCCTTCCAGTCATGAGCTGCCCCTCAGCCCGGAGCTGCCCCTCAGCCCGGAGCTGCCCCTCAGTCCGGAGCTGCCATCAGTCCGGAGCTGTCCCTCTGTCCTGAGCTACCTCTCTGTCCTGAGCTACCTCTCTGTCCTGAGCTACCTCTCTGTCCTGAGCTACCTCTCTGTCCTGAGCTACCTCTCTGTCCTGAGCTACCTCTCTGTCCTGAGCTGTCTCCTAAATTTTGTGGGGACCTTGGTGAGGATTCCTAGGCCTAGGTCGGGGGCGAGGGTCGCCACTCAAAGGACGCTAAGGAGGGGGACAAAGACAATGGTGGAGTGGTGGCCTCATCCTGCGCCGGAGCCGCCACCGCGGACAGATGCCCACCCAGACCCTCCCCTTGAGTTTTAGGGGTGCGTTCGGAGTCCGCACCTCAGGAGGGGGGTACTGTCACGTCCTGACCATAGTTCTTATGTGTGTTGCTTGTTTTAGTGTTGGTCAGGACGTGAGCTGGGTGGGCATTCTATGTTGTGTGTCTAGTTTGTCTGTTTCTGTGTTCGGCCTAATATGGTTCTCAATCAGAGGCAGCTGTCAATCGTTGTCCCTGATTGAGAATCATATTTAGGTGGCTTGTTTTGTGTTGGGGATTTGTGGGTGGTTGTTTCCTGTGTCAGTGTTTGTGCCACATGGGACTGTGACGGTTAGTTTGTTTGTTATTTTGTATAGTGTCTTGTTTTCGTGTATATTAAATCATGGAAACTTACCACGCTGCACATTGGTCCTCCGATCCTTCTCGCCTCTCCTCGTCCGAGGAGGAGGAAGAGCTAGACCGCCGTTACAACGGGTCTATTGATGAAATCATTTGACATTTTACTTGAGTAGCCTGATATTATTAAGGTCTATAATCAATATAAGACTACTACCCTGATAGCCCTGTCTCCTGTCAGGGTCTCTTCCTGACCCTCACACCCTGTGGTAGACCACAATAACTACTGACCTTCACAGACTGGGGTTGGGGAAGACAAGAGCTCTCACTTCAAACACACACAGGTCCATGGGGGCCATGTTGTATTGACATCAGTAACCTTTACCTCGAGGGAACCAGGAAGTACCTCATGTGGTGTTCTCTGTATGTTTCCCTACCGTATGAGACGAGATACAGTATGTCTGTGTGTACGTTTCAGGTTGCACACAATAGGAAGCTGTGTTGACGTTACGAGAAAGCAAGCTTCAATCAAAAAGGCATTACTCTCAGACATCAAACCAGTCTTCAAACCGGTAACAATACCATAGATACAATATCAATGGAGAGCCCACATAGACTTCAGAAAACGCTCCTCATCCATCATGCTTTTAGGCTGACTGATCTCCTCAGCTCTTCTGACAGTTGTATCCGAGAGAGAGAGAGAGAGAGAGAGAGAGAGAGAGAGAGAGAGAGAGAGAGAGAGAGAGAGAGAGAGAGAGAGAGAGAGAGAGAGAGAGAGAGAGAGAGAGAGAGAGAGAGAGAGAGAGAGAGAGAGAGAGAGAGAGAGAGAGAGAGAGAGAGAGAGAGAGAGAGAGAGAGAGAGAGAGAGAGAGATCTAAAAGCATGATGGAGGATGTTTATTATCTGTTTCACTTGCTTTGGCAATATAAGCACGCCAATAAAGCCCCTTAAATGTCATTGAGTGAGAGCACAGAGATCAAGACATCACAGTTCACACATGGTCTTTGCTGTCTGCTGAGCCAGGCAGTAACTCTGAGAGTCTAGCTGATCTTGGCAAGAGCTCTAATAGTCAGTCAGGAGATCTAACAGTCAGTCAGTAGCTCTAATAGTCAGTCAGGAGATCTAACAGTCAGTCAGGAGATCTAACAGTCAGTCAGTAGCTCTAATAGTCAGTCAGGAGATCTAACAGTCAGTCAGGAGATCTAACAGTCAGTCAGTAGCTCTAATAGTCAGTCAGGAGATCTAACAGTCACTCAGGAGATCTAACAGTCACTCAGGAGATCTAACAGTCAGTCAGTAGCTCTAACAGTCAGTCAGGTGAGAGTAACTCAGGAGCTCTAACAAATCAAGTTTATTTTATTATATATAGCTCTTCGTACATCAGTCAGTCAGGAGCTCTAACAGTCAGTCAAGTGAGAGTAACTCAGGAGATCTAACAGTCAGTCAGGAGATCTAACAGTCAGTCAGGTGAGAGTAGCTCAGGAGATCTAACAGTCAGTCAGGAGATCTAACAGTCAGTCAGGTGAGAGTAACTCAGGAGATCTAACAGTCAGTCAGGAGATCTACCAGTCAGTCAGGAGATCTAACAGTCAGTCAGGTGAGAGTAACTCAGGAGATCTAACAGTCAGTCAGGAGATCTAACAGTCAGTCAGGAGATCTAACAGTCAGTCAGGTAAGGGTAGCTCAGGTCTACCAAGGCCTCTGGGTTTAGATTCAGTAAATTAACTAGTAGTTGTTTTCTTCTGTCAGTTACAACTTCATTGTGTGGTGTCTGCTGCATAATGGGTGCTGATCCAGGAAGTAACTCTGGTAGTTCAGGTCAGCCAAGGTTTCATGGTTTTACAGTATTTCATCAGTAAGTGGCTAGCTAGTTTTGTTGTCTCTGTGCTGTGTGCTGGGTCAGCTGTGGACACCCAGGGGATATCCTGACCTGCTCCGTCTTCCTCTGGGTCAGCTGTGGACACCCAGGGGATATCCTGTCCTGCTCCCTCTCCCTCTGGGTCAGCTGTGGACACCCAGGGGATATCCTGACCTGCTCCCGCTCCCTCTGGGTCAGCTGTGGACACCCAGGGGATATCCTGTCCTGCTCCCTCTTCCTCTGGGCAGGCTGTGTCATGCATCACCTCACTCACACATACCCATAAAACAAACAAACACACACACACACACACACACACACACACACACACACACACACACACACACACACACACACACACACACACACACACACACACACACACACACACACACACACACACACACACACACCATGTCCTGTATCTGTCTATCATCCTTATGGCTTCTCTTGCTTACATGGAGCTGGTTTCTATCTCATTACAGAGATAAATGGAGCTGGTTTCTGTCTCATTACAGAGATAAATGGAGCTGGTTTCTATCTCATTACAGAGATAAATGGAGCTGGTTTCTATCTCATTACAGAGATAAATGGAGCTGGTTTCTATCTCATTACAGAGATAAATGGAGCTGGTTTCTGTATCATTACAGAGATACATGGAGCTGGTTTCTGTCTCATTACAGAGATACATGGAGCGGTTTCTGTCTCATTACAGAGATAAATGGAGCTGGTTTCTAACTCATTACAGAGATAAATGGAGCTGGTTTCTATCTCATTACAGAGATACATGGAGCTGGTTTCTGTATCATTACAGAGATAAATGGACAAGGTTTCTATATCATTACAGAGATAAATGGAGCTGGTTTCTATATCATTACAGAGATAAATGGAGCGGGTTTCTAACTCATTACAGAGATAAATGGAGCTGGTTTCTAACTCATTACAGAGATACATGGAGCTGGTATCTATCTCATTACAGAGATAAATGGAGCTGGTTTCTGTCTCATTACAGAGATAAATGGAGCTGGTTTCTGTCTCATTACAGAGATAAATGGAGCTGGTTTCTGTCTCATTACAGAGATAAATGGAGCTGGTTTCTGTCTCATTACAGAGAGAAACCAGCTCCATTTATATCTCATTACAGAGATACATGGAGCTGGTTTCTGTCTCATTACAGAGATAAATGGAGCTGGTTTCTATCTCATTACAGAGATAAATAGAGCTGGTATCTGTCTCATTACAGAGATAAATGGAGCTGGTATCTATCTCATTACAGAGATAAATGGAGCTGGTTTCTGTCTCATTACAGAGAGAAACCAGCTCCATTTATATCTCATTACAGAGATACATGGAGCTGGTTTCTGTCTCATTACAGAGATAAATGGAGCTGGTTTCTATCTCATTACAGAGATAAATTGAGCTGGTTTCTGTCTCATTACAGAGATAAATGGAGCTGGTTTCTGTCTCATTACAGAGATAAATGGAGCTGGTTTCTGTCTCATTACAGAGATAAATGGAGCTGGTTTCTGTCTCATTACAGAGATACATGGAGCTGGTATCTATCTCATTACAGAGATAAATGGAGCTGGTATCTATCTCATTACAGAGATACATGGAGCTGGTTTCTGTCTCATTACAGAGATACATGGAGCTGGTATCTATCTCATTACAGAGATACATGGAGCTGGTTTCTGTCTCATTACAGAGATACATGGAGCTGGTATCTATCTCATTACAGAGATAAATGGAGCTGGTTTCTGTCTCATTACATAGATAAATGGAGCTGGTATCTATCTCATTACAGAGATACATGGAGCTGGTTTCTGTCTCATTACATAGATAAATGGAGCTGGTATCTATCTCATTACAGAGATACATGGAGCTGGTATCTATCTCATTACAGAGATAAATGGAGCTGGTTTCTGTCTCATTACAGAGATAAATGGAGCTGGTTTCTGTCTCATTACAGAGATACATGGAACTGATTTCTATCTCATTACAGAGCTGAATAGAACAACCATCCATTTCTTTATTTCTGCATCTGATGAATGAATACATCTAATCTCATTTAATAATAAACAGATTCATTCTGGGTTAGGGTTAGGTAAGTGTGTGTGTGTGTGTGTGTCAGTGGGTGCGTACATATGTATCCATGTGCGTATGTTTGTGTATCTTTGCGTGTGTGCGTGTGCCCCAGTTTGACATCCTGACACATTTCAACAATCAGTGTTGAAAATAAATCTGAGGATGTGATTGATTGAACATGAATTTGACATCTGTACTGTAATGAGGCTCTGTAATTGGATAAACCGTGTATCTGAGGTCACAGATGACTGCAGACCAAGGATGTGTGTGTGCTGTCAGACAGATGAGGGACATCTAACCCTAACCTAACCCTAGCCTCAGCTCTCTGCCTTCATCGATCCCTCAGGCAAAATGTTCTACCCTCTTCAGACCAGACTGACTTGCAATATGCAGACAGAGTAGGAAGTTACAATAGGCCCGTGCAACCCAAGGGTTAATAAACAGGGAGCCAGGATTTGAGAACCATTGTTGTAGACTTCTGTCTGAGTAATACATGTCCTGTATGTGACTCATGGGTTTGGCCTGAATTTTCTACCGGAACTTTCTAATAAATAAACCCTTTATTCAGAAAGAACGTGGGTTACCCTTGAATATGAATTAATAACATGTGGATAATGTAATAATATGTGCCATTAGTGCACACTTGTATCGAAAGTGACTTACTGGGGTGAATGTATACATTTGTAAGGGGGGGGGGGGGGGGTAGGTGTTACTTGGCAGGTGTCAGTATGATGAGTGTACCTCCCACTGAAACCCAGACATTTAGTTTGAACCCCACAGTACCGTAATGATCAGACCCAGAGACAGAGACCCAGAGCTCAGACCAGTCCAACCCAGGGGAAGAGGCCTCCACCCTGGCCTTCTCCCTCTCCACCTCCCCTCCCCTGGAGAGACAGCAGGTGCCCTTTAAGACTGACAGGCTTTTCTTCTCCAGGCTCACCCAGGCTCTCAGGGATCATTACTGAACTGTTAGTCCCAGGGGTCCACTGTTCTGTGGTGGGTAGGAGGTCTCAGTATGTCAGTACTGGATATGAATAAGAATGGAGAAGAAAGGAGGATCAGTGTGTGAAATCGTAGCATTGTAATGCTTCTCTGAAATACAAGTATATGATAGTGTTATCAAATGGCCTATGTTGTTGCCTTGGCAAGACAATGACAAAGGTGTTGGCTGATGCAGAAACAGACTGGTACTCAGCAGGCTGTAATTGGATCACTAGGTGCACTCTACAGTATCACATATGCTGCTTCTCTGTGGGCTCACGACATAGAACTAACAGAACACCTCCATCCCCTCCATCTGGTGAATGGTAGGGACTTGGGAATGGTAGGGACTTGGGAATGGTAGGGACTTGGGAATGGTGGGGACTTGGGAATGGTGGGGACTTGGGAATGGTAGGGACTTGGGAATGGTAGGGACTTGGGAATGCTAGGGACTTGGGAATGGTAGGGACTTGGGAATGGTGGGGACTGGGGAATGGTAGGGACTTGGGAATGGTAGAGATTTCGGAATGGTAGGCACTTAGGAATGGTAGGCACTTAGGAATGGTGGGGACTTGGGAATGGTAGGCACTTAGGAATGGTAGGGACTTGGGAATGGTAGGCACTTAGGAATGGTGGGGACTTGGGAATGGTAGGCACTTAGGAATGGTAGGGACTTGGGAATGGTAGGCACTTAGGAATGGTGGGGCCTTGGGAATGGTAGGCACTTAGGAATGGTAGGGACTTGGGAATGGTAGGGACTTGGGAATAGTAGGGACTTGGGAATGGTAGGGACTTGGGAATGGTAGGGACTTGGGAATGGTGGGGACTTGGGAATGGTAGGGACTTGGGAATGGTAGGGATTTGGGAATGGTAGGGACTTGGGAATGGAGGGGTCTTGGGAATGGTAGGGATTTGGGAATGGTAGGCACTTGGGAATGGTAGGGACTTGGGAATGGTAGGGACTTGGGAATGGTAGGGACTTGGGAATGGTAGGGACTTGGGAATGGTAGGGACTTGGGAATGGTAGGGACTTGGGAATGGTAGGGACTTGGGAATGGTAGGGACTTGGGAATGGTAGGGACTTAGGAATGGTGGGGACTTGGGAATGGTAGGCACTTAGGAATGGTAGGGACTTGGGAATGGTAGGCACTTAGGAATGGTAGGCACTTAGGAATGGTAGGCACTTAGGAATGGTAGGGACTTGGGAATGGTAGGGACTTGGGAATGGTAGGCACTTAGGAATGGTAGGCACTTAGGAATGGTAGGCACTTAGGAATGGTAGGGACTTGGGAATGGAGGGGACTTGGGAATGGAGGGGACTTGGGAATGGTGGGGACTTGGGAATGGTAGGGACTTGGGAATGGTAGGGACTTGGGAATGGTAGGGACTTGGGAATGGAGGGGACTTGGGAATGGTAGGCACTTGGGAATGGTAGGGACTTGGGAATGGTAGGCACTTAGGAATGGTAGGCACTTAGGAATGGTAGGCACTTGGGAATGGTAGGGACTTGGGAATGGTAGGGACTTGGGAATGGTAGGGACTTGGGAATGGTAGGGACTTGGGAATGGTAGGGACTTGGGAATGGAGGGGACTTGGGAATGGAGGGGACTTGGGAATGGAGGGGACTTGGGAATGGAGGGGACTTGGGAATGGTGGGGACTTGGGAATGGTGGGGACTTGGGAATGGTGGGGACTTGGGAATGGTAGGGACTTGGGAATGGAGGGGACTTGGGAATGGTAGGCACTTGGGAATGGTAGGGACTTGGGAATGGTAGGCACTTAGGAATGGTAGGCACTTAGGAATGGTAGGGACTTGGGAATGGAGGGGACTTGGGAATGGAGGGGACTTGGGAATGGTGGGGACTTGGGAATGGTGGGGACTTGGGAATGGTAGGGACTTGGGAATGGTAGGGACTTGGGAATGGAGGGGACTTGGGAATGGTAGGCACTTGGGAATGGTAGGGACTTGGGAATGGTAGGCACTTAGGAATGGTAGGCACTTAGGAATGGTAGGGACTTGGGAATGGTAGGCACTTGGGAATGGTAGGCACTTGGGAATGGTAGGGACTTGGGAATGGTAGGCACTTAGGAATGGTAGGGACTTGGGAATGGAGGGGACTTGGGAATGGAGGGGACTTGGGAATGGTGGGGACTTGGGAATGGTGGGGACTTGGGAATGGTGGGGACTTGGGAATGGTGGGGACTTGGGAATGGTAGGGACTTGGGAATGGAGGGGACTTGGGAATGGTAGGCACTTGGGAATGGTAGGGACTTGGGAATGGTAGGCACTTAGGAATGGTAGGCACTTAGGAATGGAGGGGACTTGGGAATGGTGGGGACTTGGGAATGGTAGGGACTTGGGAATGGTAGGGACTTGGGAATGGAGGGGACTTGGGAATGGTGGGGACTTGGGAATGGTAGGGACTTGGGAATGGAAGGGACTTGGGAATGGAAGGGACTTGGGAATGGTGGGGACTTGGGAATGGAAGTGACTTGGGAATGGTAGGGACTTGGCTGTGGGAAGAGTCTAGTTTTTGTGATACTGACTCATCACACAGACACCTAGTTATTCCTGTACAGTATACATAGGTTTAAGACTCTTCTTTCTCTTCCCTGTTCAGGTGAATGGCAGGGACTACTCCAAGGCCAGCCATGACGAGGTGGTGGAGGTCATCAGGAGAGACCCCATCGTGGTGCAGGTCGTCCGTCGCCATGGCAACCCCGCCCACTCACACCAAACATTACAGGAAGTTCACGTGGTGGACGTGTGCACGCAGACGGACATCACTTTTGAACACATCATGGCCCTGGCTAAGCTGAGGCCTGCTACTCCACCTGTACCCGACATCTGCCCCTTTCTGCTGTCAGACAGGTGAGGGGCATCTAATCCTAACCCTAACCTTAACATTAACCTTATCCCTTACCCTACCCCTAGCCTTAAACCTTACCGTAACCCTAGCCTCAACCCTAACCCCAACCCCAACCCTCAACCCTAACCCTAACCCTCTACTCTAACCCTAACCTGTTATCTGCCCCTTCCTGCTGTTGGAAAGATTAGGGACATCTGACCCTTAACCTAACCCTAGCCTCCATCCTAACCCTTAACCTAACCCTAGCCTCCATCCTAACCCCTAACCTTAGCCTCCATCCTAACCCCTAACCTAACCCTAGCCTCCATCCTAACCCTTAACCTAACCCTAGCCTCCATCCTAACCCCTAACCTAACCCTAGCCTCCATCCTAACCCTTAACCTAACCCTAGCCTCCATCCTAACCCCTAACCTAACCCTAGCCTCCATCCTAACCCTTAACCTAACCCTAGCCTCCATCCTAACCCTTAACCTAACCCTAGCCTCCATCCTAACCCCTAACCTAACCCTAGCCTCCATCCTAACCCCTAACCTAACCCTAGCCTCCATCCTAACCCCTAACCTAACCCTAGCCTCCATCCTAACCCCTAACCTAACCCTAGCCTCCATCCTAACCCTTAACCTAACCCTAGCCTCCATCCTAACCCTTAACCTAACCCTAGCCTCCATCCTAACCCCTAACCTAACCCTAGCCTCCATCCTAACCCTTAACCTAACCCTAGCCTCCATCCTAACCCCTAACCTAACCCTAGCCTCCATCCTAACCCCTAACCTAACCCTAGCCTCCATCCTAACCCCTAACCTAACCCTAGCCTCCATCCTAACCCCTAACCTAACCCTAGCCTCCATCCTAACCCTTAACCTAACCCTAGCCTCCATCCTAACCCTTAACCTAACCCTAGCCTCCATCCTAACCCTTAACCTAACCCTAGCCTCTATCCTGACACTTCCTGCTGTCAGGTGAGGTGTGCCTCGTTGCCATAGAGATAACCTCACTAGGGGTTAATAAACAGGGAGCCAGGATTTGAGAACCATTGTTGTAGACTTCTGTCTGAGTAATACATGTCCTGTATGTGACTCATGGGTTTGGCCTTAATTTTCTACTGGAACTTTCTAATAAATAAACCCTTTATTCAGAAAGAACGTGGGTTACCCTTGAATATTAATTAATAACATGTGGGTAATCTAATAATATGTGCCTTTAGTACACACTTTTATCCAAAGTGACTTACTGGGGTGAATGTATACATTTGTATGAGTGGCCCCTTGGATAGTTCTCCTCAAGATGGAGATGCTTTATTATGGGTTACATCAACCTGATGTGGTTGATCAGAGCCTCTACTGTGTCATGGAGTACAGCAGAATTACTGCCCCCCCCCCCCCCCCCCCCCCCCCTCCCCAGTACAGCTGATCACATCCCGTTAATGTCATTAGGATGCTCTCCAACTGGCATGTAATAACTGTGTCTGCAGTACAGCCAGACTGCTGCATCCATTTCCTTTAAGAGTTTACAAGGTGATTCAAAACACATGGAGTGACTGTTATACAGCGCTACGTTCATTCTCAGTCTATTTATAGGTCTTTACTGGGACAGAAATTAAATACATTTGTCCTATAAACTGCAAATCCTCCGTTCCCTCGTCTGTGATACGGCTGATAAGGGGAAGGCAGAATGGATGCTGTTGTGATTCTAAACAACAGTGATGTTACTGTGGGCTGGTTATACCCAGGGCTGACATGTCTCTGTATACGCGCCAAGTAACCATCTGTTAATCAATATATTACAGAGGACACAAAGATGGCTTTTTACGGGTTCTTTTTGCAGGTTTTGTCACTTACATGGGTTTTTTGTCTTGTTAAAACGTGTCCATGTTTAAAATGAAACCATGTGTGTATAGATCCCTGTCATTAGTTGCTTTACTGGGTGTTGTAAAAGGGATGTTTGTTAGCGACCAATATGCACAACACAGGGAGAAAGGTGTTGAAACCAGCTTGCTACTCACACATCTTTCTCTCCTCAGCTGTCACTCCATCCACACAATGGAGCATGAATTCTACGAGTGTCCGGAGTACCTCTCCAACACCCCAGCTGAAGTGGACAGGCCAGAGGAGTTTGAGTATGAGGTAAATCAATATGGAGCCACACAAGTTCCTGCGAGGACAATTCTCCCACAGCGGTTATATTGACAAGTCATCTGTCTCTTGGTCAAATATAGTGTTCCCTACTTATTCACTACAAAGATAATTACAACCACATCTCCCCCGCAGCTCATTATGTCATCGGAATGATAAAGATTAAAATACTGGTAGGAATCTTACTACCTCAATTTGGTATGTTTTCCCTATAAACAATGACACTTTTCAGAGTGTTGAAAAATAGCCTGTCTGGGAGGCTGGGTGGAGATTGTAATTTGTGTCAGAGAGGCAGTGACCGTGGGAGACATGAGGTGAGGTGATGGGTGACGTGGTAGTGTGTGTGTTTGTGCAGTGGTGCTGCTCGTTTAATGGGTGCCCATGGTTCGCTGCACAGGATTCTGGGTCATTAGTGTTCCTCTGCTGTCAGCTGTGGTTTAACGGCCACTTCTGACTAAATGGATGGATGTCTCTCTGTGTGAGAGAGGGATGAGAGACGGCGTGAAGTTTGAGCACACACTCACAGGCACACACACACACACAAGTGCGCACACAGTCACACACACTCGCAGGCAGGCGGACACACACGCACACACACACAGTCTGGCCAGCCCAACTGAGGCAGGGTCAGTGTCAGGTCGTGACCTGATTACTGTTGTTATGGCTACTTCTTCCCCTCACACAGCTGGCCCTCAGTTACTCTTTGTTCAGTCAAGTGTATCTAACTGTACCCTGAATGCCCTTGCTCCTCAGTAACCCTGGCAGCTCAGGGACATTAGCTGTGAAAGATGTGTTTAGCCTGGCTTCACACTACTGCCGTGTAACTTAAGGACAGCTCCAGGGCAGCTGTGGGAGGTTTTTCTTCCCAGTGACCCGCTATAAAAACAACACACAGATACAGATGATCTTCTAATCAAGACTAGCGTGGTCTCTCTAGGCGGTGTCTCTCTACCCTCAGTACATCCACAGATTATTACTAGATCCTGTGCTGACGAGTATAAGGTTGTGTCCTGTAGCCCTACATGAGTTAAAGTACTGTCTGCACGACACACTGTGATTTCTCACTCTAGGAGGGAGTCTCTAATCTAACCTCAAACGTCTCCAGATTACAAGGTTGCGTCCTGTACTACTCAGTGTGATTGTTCTCTCTAGTAATGCCCTCTGACAGTAGGGGCCTAGTGTTCTCTGATCTCTCAGTACATGGTAGTTCATCAACAGTCATGGTGTGTTCGTGTCAACTACTTCTCTCGACCGTTCTGAACCATTCTAAACTGTGTGGAAGTGTGGAGTCGACTCGCCAGTAACAGCTGAGTCCTAGTCAAAAGTGCCCTCCCTCCTCTGTTTGTCCTCTGTTTGTTGTGGCTAGATGTCGAAGAAATTCATATGTTTTTTGAATCAGTCATCTAATCTTTCCCAACTGCCACCCGGAATCCTTTGGAAATTAGGCTATCCCTTTAATTAGCATATCCATTTAATTAAGCTATCCCTTTAATTAGGCTATCCCTTTAATGAGGGTATCCCTTTAATTAGGCTATCCCTTTAATGAGGCTATCCCTTTAATTAAGCTATCCCTTTAATTAGGCTATCCCTTTAATGCGGCTATCCCTTTAATTAGGCTATCCCTTTAATTAGGCTATCCCGTTAATTAGGCTATCACTTAAATGAGGCTATCCCTTTAATGAGGCTATTCCTTTAATGAGGCTATCCCTTTAATTAGGCTATCCCTTTAATTAGGCTATCCCTTTAATTAGGCTATCCCTTTAATTAGCCTATCCCTTTAATTAGGCTATCCCTTTAATTAGCATATCTCTTTGATTAGCCTATCCCTTTGATTAGCCTATCCCTTTAATGAGGGTATCCCTGTTATAGTCCCTTTTGACCCCCTGTCTTCCAACTGTAACTTCACACGTAAAATAACTTTGGCAGAGCAAAATGTCAAACTGTAAAATGATATCTTTCTGTTTCTTCCCAACACAGCAGTGACCAAACAGACCAGGGTTACTACACCTGCAACATTAAGGGAACACGCTGTGTAGTAAATGCCATCGGTGCGACCATCAAAGACATCCCCAGTGGGACACCCGTCTGTGTTTTATTTGATGTGAGGTTTTAGTGCTATTGATGTACAGACCACCCTCTGGGCAGTGGACATGTGTTACCATGGTGAGGAGAGATTAGGAACCACACAACAAGAATAAGCAAAGACCACGGGAGGTGGGATGTCATTTATCAGACAATAATTCAACATCAATTGCAGTCTTAACTGGTCTGGAATGATGCAGCTTTAGTACCAATGCCACAGCATGTCACGGTGATATTGGGTTACTTGTTGAATTTGTTTGAGTGATACAGTTGGTTTACATTTAAACACACACACACACACACACACACACACACACACGCACACGCACACGCACACGCACACACACACACACATTATTTCACCCTTTGCAGAGACTTACTGGAGAACTGCGTGTTGCTCCCTATGAGCTATGATGATCAACATGTTGGTCTGGGTAATGTTGAGGCACTAAAGTATGTGTCAGTTAAAGGGGAATTTCCCCCGGGGGAATCTGGGCTTGTTTCCATCATGTCTGAGGCATTTCTAGGACAGTGAGATGTGTTTCACACATAACAGCCCAGGAGGAAGGCAGGTCAGGGCATCACACTCTGAACGATACACCCTATGACAGCTTCCGGTGTATTGATGGTGGGGGGGGGGGCTCTATGTTAAACTGATCACACTATATGTTTTTGTGGGTGTAGATGTGGTTGTCCTTGTTCAACAGAGCCGTTGGACGTCTTTCAGCCATGCTCCTATCGTCGGATTCATTGCTAAATATACAAGCAGACACATTGTTTCCAGTCTCGTAAAGACTACAATTTGTGTTGGGTGGTGCTTCATGGTCTGGCCCCTGTCCCTCCTCCAAGAATTTGTTTTAATTTAAAGATACGATATCAACAGTTCTATTTTTACCTCTAATTGAGAATCTTCCGTTTTGCTGTGAAGGAAAAAAATGGATGGTATCTCATCACGTCTCAGCTGGCGTCGAAATGGATTCCCTAACAGTCCAGTCTGATAATCCCTCTCAGCTGGCGTCGAAATGGATTCCCTAACAGTCCAGTCTGATAATCCCTCTCAGCTGGCGTCGAAATGGATTCCCTAACAGTCCAGTCTGATAATCCCTCTCAGCTGGCGTCGAAATGGATTCCCTGACAGTCCAGTCTGATAATCCCTCTCAGCTGGCGTCGAAATGGATTCCCTAACAGTCCAGTCTGATAATCCCTCTCAGCTGGCGTCGAAATGGATTCCCTAACAGTCCAGTCTGATAATCCCTCTCAGCTGGCGTCGAAATGGATTCCCTAACAGTCCAGTCTGATAATCCCTCTCAGCTGGCGTCGAAATGGATTCCCTAACAGTCCAGTCTGATAATCCCTCTCAGCTGGCGTCGAAATGGATTCCCTAACAGTCCAGTCTGATAATCCCTCTCAGCTGGCGTCGAAATGGATTCCCTAACAGTCCAGTCTGATAATCCCTCTCAGCTGGCGTCGAAATGGATTCCCTAACAGTCCAGTCTGATAATCCCTCTCAGCTGGCGTCGAAATGGATTCCCTAACAGTCCAGTCTGATAATCCCTCTCAGCTGGCGTCGAAATGGATTCCCTAACAGTCCAGTCTGATAATCCCTCTCAGCTGGCGTCGAAATGGATTCCCTAACAGTCCAGTCTGATAATCCCTCTCAGCTGGCGTCGAAATGGATTCCCTAACAGTCCAGTCTGATAATCCCTCTCAGCTGGCGTCGAAATGGATTCCCTAACAGTCCAGTCTGATAATCCCTCTCAGCTGGCGTCGAAATGGATTCCCTAACAGTCCAGTCTGATAATCCCTCTCAGCTGGCGTCGAAATGGATTCCCTAACAGTCCAGTCTGATAATCCCTCTCAGCTGGCGTCGAAATGGATTCCCTAACAGTCCAGTCTGATAATCCCTCTCAGCTGGCGTCGAAATGGATTCCCTAACAGTCCAGTCTGATAATCCCTCTCAGCTGGCGTCGAAATGGATTCCCTAACAGTCCAGTCTGATAATCCCTCTCAGCTGGCGTCGAAATGGATTCCCTAACAGTCCAGTCTGATAATCCCTCTCAGCTGGCGTCGAAATGGATTCCCTAACAGTCCAGTCTGATAATCCCTCTCAGCTGGCGTCGAAATGGATTCCCTAACAGTCCAGTCTGATAATCCCTCTCAGCTGGCGTCGAAATGGATTCCCTAACAGTCCAGTCTGATAATCCCTCTCAGCTGGCGTCGAAATGGATTCCCTAACAGTCCAGTCTGATAATCCCTCTCAGCTGGCGTCGAAATGGATTCCCTAACAGTCCAGTCTGATAATCCCTCTCAGCTGGCGTCGAAATGGATTCCCTAACAGTCCAGTCTGATAATCCCTCTCAGCTGGCGTCGAAATGGATTCCCTAACAGTCCAGTCTGATAATCCCTCTCAGCTGGCGTCGAAATGGATTCCCTAACAGTCCAGTCTGATAATCCCTCTCAGCTGGCGTCGAAATGGATTCCCTAACAGTCCAGTGTGATAATCCCTCTCAGCTGGCGTCGAAATGGATTCCCTAACAGTCCAGTCTGATAATCCCTCTCAGCTGGCGTCGAAATGGATTCCCTAACAGTCCAGTCTGATAATCCCTCTCAGCTGGCGTCGAAATGGATTCCCTAACAGTCCAGTCTGATAATCCCTCTCAGCTGGCGTCGAAATGGATTCCCTAACAGTCCAGTCTGATAATCCCTCTCAACTGGCGTCGAAATGGATTCCCTAACAGTCCAGTCTGATAATCCCTCTCAGCTGGCGTCGAAATGGATTCCCTAACAGTCCAGTCTGATAATCCCTCTCAGCTGGCGTCGAAATGGATTCCCTAACAGTCCAGTCTGATAATCCCTCTCAGCTGGCGTCGAAATGGATTCCCTAACAGTCCAGTCTGATAATCCCTCTCAGCTGGCGTCGAAATGGATTCCCTAACAGTCCAGTCTGATAATCCCTCTCAGCTGGCGTCGAAATGGATTCCCTAACAGTCCAGTCTGATAATCCCTCTCAGCTGGCGTCGAAATGGATTCCCTAACAGTCCAGTCTGATAATCCCTCTCAGCTGGCGTCGAAATGGATTCCCTAACAGTCCAGTCTGATAATCCCTCTCAGCTGGCGTCGAAATGGATTCCCTAACAGTCCAGTCTGATAATCCCTCTCAGCTGGCGTCGAAATGGATTCCCTAACAGTCCAGTCTGATAATCCCTCTGGTAATCGTTGGTCGCCGCATCATTCTTGAAATGGATTCCCTAACAGTCCAGTCTGATAATCCCTCTGGTAATCGTTGGTCGCCGCATCATTCTTGAAATGGATTCCCTAACAGTCCAGTCTGATAATCCCTCTGGTAATCGTTGGTCGCCGCATCATTCTTGAAATGGATTCCCTAACAGTCCAGTCTGATAATCCCTCTGGTAATCGTTGGTCGCCGCATCATTCTTGAAATGGATTCCCTAACAGTCCAGTCTGATAATCCCTCTGGTAATCGTTGGTCGCCGCATCATTCTTGAAATGGATTCCCTAACAGTCCAGTCTGATAATCCCTCTGGTAATCGTTGGTCGCCGCATCATTCTTGAAATGGATTCCCTAACAGTCCAGTCTGATAATCCCTCTGGTAATCGTTGGTCGCCGCATCATTCTTGAAATGGATTCCCTAACAGTCCAGTCTGATAATCCCTCTGGTAATCGTTGGTCGCCGCATCATTCTTGAAATGGATTCCCTAACAGTCCAGTCTGATAATCCCTCTGGTAATCGTTGGTCGCCGCATCATTCTTGAAATGGATTCCCTAACAGTCCAGTCTGATAATCCCTCTGGTAATCGTTGGTCGCCGCATCATTCTTGAAATGGATTCCCTAACAGTCCAGTCTGATAATCCCTCTGGTAATCGTTGGTCGCCGCATCATTTCATTCTTGAAATGGATTCCCTAACAGTCCAGTCTGATAATCCCTCTGGTAATCGTTGGTCGCCGCATCATTCTTGAAATGGATTCCCTAACAGTCCAGTCTGATAATCCCTCTGGTAATCGTTGGTCGCCTCATCATTCTTGAAATGGATTCCCTAACAGTCCAGTCTGATAATCCCTCTGGTAATCGTTGGTCGCCGCATCATTCTTGAAATGGATTCCCTAACAGTCCAGTCTGATAATCCCTCTGGTAATCGTTGGTCGCCGCATCATTCTTGAAATGGATTCCCTAACAGTCCAGTCTGATAATCCCTCTGGTAATCGTTGGTCGCCGCATCATTCTTGATAGCCGCAAGCCACTAGCAGAATCAGGGTGAATCTCTGGTAGGTAGAACAGTGAAAAGTAACAAATTTTTGCGCTTGTTGTAATTAGCACTGCCGGGCACAGAACACCACACGGGCATGATGACAAACAATAGTGAAAAACAAACGTTTACAAAGAAATCTTCTGAGATTACTCTGTGTTGGTCATTCGAAGTAAACAATGGCATTATTCAAGTTTGTGGGCACGCCGCCTCTACCTAGTAGGCGGTATCAGCATTCGCTATGAATGCCGGACTTTGTAGTTCACATTGAGCAGACAATACACATTAAGTCAAAACTTCCCGATAGTACCGGTGAAATGAAGAAGTCTGAGTTCCAGCTTGTGGTTTGGATAATTGTTTATGATGAAAACAGCACGTTGTTAATATAGTAATGGCTATATGCCATGGCAGGGCCAGGGTGATATTCCCCTTTCATCAACAACTGGAACACGTTGTTAATATAGTAATGGCTATATGCCATGGCAGGGCCAGGGTGATATTCCCCTTTCATCAACAACTGGAACACGTTGTTAATATAGTAATGGCTATATGCCATGGCAGGGCCAGGGTGATATTCCCCTTTCATCAACAACTGGAACACGTTGTTAATATAGTAATGGCTATATGCCATGGCAGGGCCAGGGTGATATTCCCCTTTCATCAACAACTGGAACACGTTGTTAATATAGTAATGGCTATATGCCATGGCAGGACCAGGGTGATATTCCCCTTTCATCAACAACTGGAACACGTTGTTAATATAGTAATGGCTATATGCCATGGCAGGGCCAGGGTGATATTCCCCTTTCATCAACAACTGGAACACGTTGTTAATATAGTAATGGCTATATGCCATGGCAGGGCCAGGGTGATATTCCCCTTTCATCAACAACTGGAACACGTTGTTAATATAGTAATGGCTATATGCCATGGCAGGACCAGGGTGATATTCCCCTTTCATCAACAACTGGAACACGTTGTTAATATAGTAATGCCTATATGCCATGGCAGGGCCAGGGTGATATTCCCCTTTCATCAACAACTGGAACAAGGCTTGAAGGGACTGGAGTCTGAACCCCACTAGAGTGAATGGTGAATATTTCATCACAGTGGTAACCACAGCCAACTCAGCAACGGGGATCTACACTGTCTCCTAGCTGAATATCCTCAGCAGAAATGACCAGAGGGCCTTAATGCTGGAAGCATCCAATTTTGAGAGCTTCTGTATAATTATCTCATACTTATCTCACTTTAGAAAAGGATAATTCACCCTTCTGTGTCACTAACCTACTTCCTACACAATGAATGAAGTCAGTACCATATGTTCTTGGCAACAAGCTTAGTGACAATTCTCAGAGAGTAAGCTCAGAGTACTCATAAAGCGTTTCAGAGAGTGCTGATCTCGGATCAGATCCCCCCCTGTCCATTCATTATAAACTGAAAGGCTACACTGATCCTAGATCAGCACTCCTACGCTGAGACGTTTTCGGAATATGGGTCCAGCTCTTGAACTTGAAAAGAACAAGGTCATTATGAAGTCTGTGCAGGTAACACATCCTTGTTGGACTCTCCTCCTTCTCTCCTCTCCTCCTCCTCTCCTCCTTACCATTGTGAATTCTCTCTGTTCTGTTCTGTCTCTACAGCAGGTAGAGCTCTGTCGACTCAACAGTCAGGAGAAGTTGGGTCTGACCCTGTGCTATCGGACTGACGATGAAGAGGATACAGCTATCTACGTCAGCCACGTAAGCACCACCACCACCAGCACCACCTTAGGAGACATGGGCCCAATTCAGACTTAGGAAATGTACGCCTTTCTTACGCACTTCTCAGTAGTTGATATTCAGACTTACTTCATGCAGGTGCCTTAACGGGCTTTGCAGGCGTGGCTTCCTAGTGTGCTGAATACATTTAATTCAACTGCTGAAAAAACTCCCACTTGCTGGACAAAAGATTTTCCTCTGGAGTTTTCATTTAATATGGGTTTCAGTACATTTATGTAAAGCCATCCCTTTAAATTTGGTGTTGTAACGATTTTCTTCTTCTGACGAGGAATATGAAGGATCGGACCAAAATGCAGCGTCTACATTTATTAAACTGAACACTGAAATACAAAATAACAAAGGAGAAACAACGAAAAAACTAAACAGTCCTATCAGGTGACAAAACACAAAACAACTACCCACAAACACAGGTGGGAACAGGCTACCTAAGTATGGTTCTCAATCAGAGACAACGATTGACAGCTGCCTCTGATTGGGAACCATACCAGGCCAAACACAGAAATACAAAACATAGAACAAAACATAGAATGCCCACCCCAACTCACGCCTTGACCAAACCAAAATAGAGACATAAAAAAGGAACTAAGGTCAGAACGTGACAGGTGTACCTTATCCTGTTTAGGATGGGTGTTCCGCTAGCGGAACTCCTCCCACATTCCACTGAAAAGGCAGAGCGCGAAATTCAAAAAATATTTTTGAGAAATATTTAACTTTCACACATTAACAAGTCCAATACAGCAAATGAAAGATACACATCTTGTGAATTCAGTCAACATGTCCGATTTTTTAAATGTATTACAGCAAAAACACCACGTATATTTATGTTAGCTCACCACCAAATACAAAAGAGGACAGACATTTTTCACAGCACCGGTAGCATGCAGGTAGCATGCACAAAGCCAACCTAACTAACCTAGAACCAACCTAACTAACCTAGAAACAACTCCCTCAGATGACAGTCCTATAACATGTTACACAATAAATCTATGTTTTGTTCAAAAAATTTGCATATTTGAGCTATAAATCAGTTTTACATTACTGCTACCATCATAGCTACAGTCAGAAATAGCACGGGAGTAGCCAGAGTAAATACAGACACCAACGTCAACTACCTAATTACACATCATAAAACATTTCAGAAAAATATATGGTGGATAGCAAATGAAAGACAAAGATCTTGTGAATATAGCCAATATTTCCGATTTTTAAAATGTTTTACAGCGAAAACACCACGTATATTTATGTTAGCTCACCACCAAATACAAAAGATAGACAGACATTTTTCACAGCACCGGTAGCATGCAGGTAGCATGCACAAAGCCAACCTAACTAACCTAGAAACAACTCCCTCAGATGACAGTCCTATAACATGTTACACAATAAATCTATGTTTTGTTCAAAAAATGTGCATATTTGAGCTATAAATCAGTTTTACATTACTGCTACCATCATAGCTACCATCATAGCTACAGTCAGAAATAGCACGGGAGTAGCCAGGGTAAATAGACACCAACGTCAACTACCTAATTACACATCATAAAACATTTCAGAAAAATATATGGTGGATAGCAAATGAAAGACAAAGATCTTGTGAATATAGCCAATATTTCCGATTTTCTAAGTGTTTTACAGCGAAAACACAATATATCGTTATATTAGCTTACTACAATAGCTATCACAAAACAGCATTGATTCAAGGCAAACGTAGCGATAGCACAGTTCGACAGATATATGAAATCGCATCCCAAATTGGGTCCTTATCTTTGTTGATCTTCCATCAGAATGTTGTACAAGGGGTCCTTTGTTCAGAACCGTCTTTGTTTGGGTCCAGTCCGAACTATTTCCCTCTTGAATTAGCAAGCACACTGGCAGTGCGGCGCTAACCTCTCCTTTTTGAAGAAATTCCTCCAAAGCATCACGTCTAAAGTCCCGAATAAATTTCAATAATATAATTAAACTATATTGAAAAAACATACTTTAGGATGATATTGTGACATGTATCGAATAAAATCGAAGCCGGAGATCATATTCATCAATAACGACGGTTTTCCAGGAGGCGATACCAGGTCCAAATTCGCGCCTCCCAACAAAAAATAAATGGCGGTCCTCTCAATCAAAGAGGTTGTATTCAATCCCTGAACGAGATAATCACCTCATTTCTGCTCTCACTTCCGCATGACACCCAGGGGAAGGCGTATGGCGTGTTTCTACAGTCATAAGTGACATGCCCTTTTATAGACAAGCTCTTGAAGAGAGACCTCGATTTTGGAAATCTCACTTCCGGATAGGAAATGGGCTGTAAAAAGAGTTCTGTTTCACTTAGAGAAATAATTAGAACTGTTTTAGAAACTAGAGAGTGTTTTCTATCCAATATTAATAATAATATGCATATTGTACGAGCAAGAATTGAGTAGGAGGCCGTTTTAAATTTTGAACGATTTTCCCCAAAAGTGTAAACTCCACCCCTAATCCTAAAGAGGTTAAATTACAATTTTCTCGACAGGCTCACTAGAATAGATGGAGAGAACGGTTCAGAATATTAGGAATTAATAAAATAATATATTGTAAATACATGCATATTCGTGTCCTGTTCACCACCAATTGGTTGATTTTAAAATACTCTGATCTTGTATATTATTTAGGATTAGGAAAGAATTTATGAATAATTTTATAAAAGTTTGGAGAGCCTTTACGCACTAAATATATTGGTGAATGAAAAATACAGTGGTTTGATTCATCCTTACAGTTTCCATGTTCAATTGTTCAATCCATGACATATTGAAAGGTGAGAAAAGTGTACAATAGGGGTGGAACAGTAGTCCTATAAATCTACTGTAATAATCCTCACTGATCATAGAACCGTGATGACAAGGGTCCAGTCGTGGTGAACCGTGCACCAGGGTCCAGGTTTAACCCGCAACGTGTGGTCTGACTTCCAGAATGATCTAATAGGCTACGTCCTAAATTACTGCACAACTTGTAATACTTTAGCCTAATATGCTCTACTATTGCTAGCAATCCTCAGGAACAAACACATGAACGTGACAGAGGAAGGTAAACTAACGACGTAGTGGAATGATGCAAAATGTAGGGAAACGAACACTAAAAGGACAGTTATAAATGAATGTGAGTTAACCTGAAGGTGACTACCGATAGTCATTCATATTTAACATGATACAAGTTGTAAAACATACAATGAACAGTCCAGGCATATAATTAAAACATTCTAGAAATCCTAAATCAACTCGGTAGCTATGTTTCAGTTTGCTGCCATATGACTGGTTTCACATTTGTCTTCAGTGATCATAAGGTGAAATAGAACTAAAACAATGTATATTTAAAATCCCCTTATCTAAATGGCTTATTCATTCACTGCATATCCGTCGCCAAACCCACTGGCTCCAGGTCATCTATAAGTCTTTGCTAGGTAAAGCCCCACCTTATCTCAACTCACTGGTCACCATAGCAACACCCACCCGTAGCACGTGCTCCAGCAGGTATATTGCACTGGTCATCCCCAAAGCCAACACCTCCTTTGGCCACCTTTCCTTCCAGTTCTCTGCTGCCAATGACTGGAACGAATTGCAAAAATCTCTGAAGCTGGAGTCTTATATCTCCCTCTCTAACTTTAAGCATCAGCTGTCAGAGCAGCTTACCGATCACTGTACCTGTACACACCCAATCTGTAAATAGCACACCCAACTACCTCATCCCCATATTATTACTTACCCTCTTGCTCTTTTGCACCCCAGTATCTCTACTTGCACATCATCATCTGCACATCTATCACTCCAGTATTAATGCTAAATTGTAATTCTTTTCACCTCTAGGGCCTATTTATTGCCTACCTCCCTACTCTTCCACATTTCCACACACTGTACATAGATTTTTCTATTTTTCTTTTCTTTTGTGTTATTGACTGTACGTTTGTCTATGTGTGACTCTGTATTGTTGTTTTTCTTGCACTGCTTTGCTTTATCTTGGCCAGGTCACAGTTGTAAATGAGAACTAGTTATCTACTGTTCTACCTGGTTAAATAAAGGTTGAAATAAAATAAATAAACATTTTAAAAAATTACCTAGCTCTTATCAATCAAATTCTCATCAATCAAATGTACTTATAAAGCCCTTTTTACATCAGCCGATGTCACAAAGTGCTACACAGAAACCCAGCCTAAGACCCCAAATGGCAATTGGTCTTATCAATAGGTCTTATCAATAGCTCTTATCAATTGGTCTTATCAATAGGTCTTATCAATAGCTCTTATCAATTGGTCTTATCAATAGGTCTTATCAATAAGTGTTATCAAAAGGTCTTATCAATTAGTACATGACAGTACATGGGGAATGGTGTTATTTCTATCTGAACAAAGAAAGTAGATGTTTTTACACTTGGAACCGACAAGTTGCTCGACCACATTCAGAGTGTCATGGTGCGTAAGGGTGGTGGAATTGTGAGGGAATTATGTCAAGGTCAGACCGCGGTGTATCTGTAGACACATCTCCGCTACACCTTCATTTCTTTGATCTTACACACAAACAAATAGCGAATGAATAGCGTGCTATTCTCATGCTTAAATTCAAGGTCAGAATACGCATGGAGAGAAAAGTGCATAAAAAAAGGGAATTATGTTCCATGTACTCACGCTTAACTCTGGTTGGAATTCCCTGTTATGAGACTCGATCTTCCCCAGAGAAGTGTCCTGTTTGGTGGGACACAGATCTATCCATGCCCCCCTCCTTAGTCTGGTTCTCTGGTACACAGTCATATGACAAACTGCACTCCCAAGGAATGGCTTGGTTAACGGGAAGGGCTTGGTTAACGGGAAGGACTTGGTTAACGGGAAGGGCTTGGGTGTTAACGGAAAGGGCTTGGTTATTAACGGGAAGGGCTTGGTTAACGGGAAGGGCTTGGTTAACTGGAAGGGCTTGGTTAACTGGAAGGGCTTGGTTAACGGGAAGGGCTTGGTTAACAGGAAGAGCTTGGTTAACGGGAAGGGCTTGGTTAACGGGAAGGGCTTGGTTAACGGGAAGGGCTTGGTTAACGGGAAGGGCTTGGTTAACGGGATGGGCTTGGTTAACTGGAAGGGCTTGGTTAACGGGAAGGGCTTGGTTAACGGGATGGGCTTGGTTAACTGGATGGGCTTGGTTAACTGGAAGGGCTTGGTTAACGGGAAGGGCTTGGTTAACGGGAAGGGCTTGGTTAACGGGAAGGGCTTGGTTAACGGGAAGGGCTTGGTTAACGGGAAGGGCTTGGTTAACGGGAAGGGCTTGGTTAACGGGAAGGGCTTGGTTATCTGGAAGGGCTTGGTTAACTGGAAGGGCTTGGTTAACGGGAAGGGCTTGGTTAACGGGAAGGGCTTGGTTAACGGGAAGGGCTTGGTTAACGGGAAGGGCTTGGTTAACAGGAAGGGCTTAGTTAACAGGAAGGGCTTAGTTAACAGGAAGGGCTTGGTTAACAGGAAGGGCTTGGTTAACAGGAAGGGCTTGGTTAACTGGAAGAGCTTGGTTAACGGGAAGGGCTTGGTTAACGGGAAGGGCTTGGTTAACGGGAAGGGCTCGGTTAACTGGAAGGGCTCGGTTAACAGGAAGGGCTCGGTTAACAGGAAGGGCTTGGTTAACAGGAAGGGCTTGGTTAACAGGAAGGGCTTGGTTAACTGGAAGGGCTTAGTTAACAGGAAGGGCTTAGTTAACAGGTAGGGCTTGGTTAACTGGAAGGGCTTGGTTAACAGGAAGGGCTTGGTTAACAGGAAGGGCTTGGTTAACAGGAAGGGCGTGGTTAACTGGAAGGGCTTGGTTAACGGGAAGGGCTTGGTTAACTGGAAGGGCTTGGTTAACAGGAGGGGCTTGGTTAACGGGAAGGGCTTGGTTAACTGGAAGAGCTTGGTTAACTGGAAGGGCTTGGTTAACAAGAAGGGCGTGGTTAACTGGAAGGGCTTGGTTAACTGGAAGAGCTTGGTTAACTGGAAGAGCTTGGTTAACGGGAAGGGCTTGGTTAACGGGAAGGGCTTGGTTAACAGGAAGGGCTTGGTTAACTGGAAGGGCTTGGTTAACTGGAAGGGCTTGGTTAACGAGAAGGGCTTGGTTAACGAGAAGGGCTTGGTTAACGAGAAGGGCTTGGTTATTAACGGGAAGGGCTTGGGTAACGGGAAGGGCTTGGTAACGGGAAGGGCTTGGGTAACGGGAAGGGCTTGGGTAACGGGAAGGGCTTGGGTAATGGGAAGGGCTTGGTTAACGGGAAGGGCTTGGTTAACGGGAAGGGCTTGGTTAACGGGAAGGGCTTGGTTAACTGGAAGGGCTTGGTTATCTGGAAGGGCTTGGTTATCTGGAAGGGCTTGGTTAACTGAAAGGGCTTGGTTAACGGGAAGGGCTTGGTTAACGGGAAGGGCTTGGTTAACGGGAAGGGCTTGGTTAACGGGAAGGGCTTGGTTAACTGGAGGGCTTGGTTAACAGGAAGGGCTTGGTTAACAGGAAGGGCTTGGTTAACAGGAAGGGCTTAGTTAACAGGAAGGGCTTGGTTAACTGGAGGGCTTGGTTAACAGGAAGGGCTTGGTTAACGGGAAGGGCTTGGTTAACGGGAAGGGCTTGGGTAACGGGAAGGGCTTGGTTAACTGGAAGGGCTTGGTTAACAGGAAGGGCTTGGTTAACAGGAAGGGCTTGGTTAACAGGAAGGGCTTGGTTAACTGGAAGGGCTTGGTTAACGGGAAGGGCTTGGTTAACGGGAAGGGCTTGGTTAACGGGAAGGGCTTGGTTAACTGGAAGGGCTTGGTTAACAGGAAGGGCTTGGTTAACAGGAGGGGCTTGGTTAACAGGAAGGGCTTGGTTAACGGGAAGGGCTTGGTTATTAACGGGAAGGGCTTGGTTAACTGGAAGGGCTTGGTTAACTGGAAGGGCTTGGTTAACGGGAAGGGCTTGGTTAACGGGAAGGGCTTGGTTAACGGGAAGGGCTTGGTTAACGGGAAGGGCTTGGTTAACAGGAGGGGCTTGGTTAACGGGAAGGGCTTGGTTATTAACAGGAAGGGCTTGGTTAACGGGAAGGGCTTGGTTAACGGGAAGGGCTTGGTTAACAGGAAGGGCTTGGTTAACGGGAAGGGCTTGGTTAACGGGAAGGGCTTGGTTAACGGGAAGGGCTTGGTTAACGGGAAGGGCTTGGCTAACGGGAAGGGCTTGGCTAACGGGAAGGGCTTGGTTAACGGGAAGGGCTTGGTTAACGGGAAGGGCTTGGTTAACGGGAAGGGCTTGGTTAACGGGAAGGGCTTGGTTAACGGGAAGGGCTTGGTTAACAGGAAGGGCTTGGTTAACAGGAAGGGCTTAGTTAACAGGAAGGGCTTGGTTAAAGAAAGAGAAGAGACACGGCATGTTAGAATAAATCAAACAAGGAATCCCACCACATATCAATTACCTTTTACAGTCAGAAGCAATTAAAAGATAACTGTGAATTCCCATTTGATATCATATAATGTTGTGGAATATTGACTGACTTCAACTGAATTAGAAGGTGTTAAGGAATGAGGAGGTGTTTGAATGTTTGCCAAGAAAATAATATCATATAATGAACCATGCATGGAGAGAGAGGAGAGGAAAGCAAGTGAAGTTTGAAATACTCCCCTCCTTCTATTCAATATTCTAATTGAGGATTTTAATTAGTCCACAGTGAGTGACACCCTTCCTTCTCGTCTCCTGCAGGGTGTAAAATGACACATTTTCCCACCACCGCCTCTGCATACCAAAGACTGAAACAAAGAGCAAAGAGACAGTTGAGTGGAAATAATGTCTCTCAGACTAAAGTAAAGCTGAAGCTCTCATTCTGGTGGTGTCTGGGGGGGGTGGGTGGGTGGGTGTGTGGTATTGCCTTGCTCTTACACCAGCTTTCTCTTCAATAAGCTGCGTTACCTCAGGTAAAGTAGGAACAGCACCTGCAGTTGCCTCATACCCCTCTAACATCATGTAATAAACCTAAACAGTATATCTGTACATCTTTTCATTCCAGAACATGCTAATCAGCCTCATTCAAATGTATTTCTGTGTATAGTGTTGGTGTCCCGTTCCTTGTGGAAGTGTAGGTATGTTTCCCGTTCCTTGTGGAAGTATAGGTATGTTTCCCGTTCCTTGTGGAAGTATAGGTATGTGTCCCGTTCCTTGTGGAAGTATAGGTATGTTTCCCGTTCCTTATGGAAGTATAGGTATGTTTCCCGTTCCTTATGGAAGTATAGGTATGTTTCCCGTTCCTTGTGGAAGTATAGGTATGTTTCCCGTTCCTTGTGGAAGTATAGGTATGTTTCCCGTTCCTTGTGGAAGTATAGGTATGTTTCCCGTTCCTTGTGGAAGTATAGGTATGTTTCCCATTCCTTGTGGAAGTATAGGTATGTTTCCCGTTCCTTGTGGAAGTATAGGTATGTGTCCCGTTCCTTGTGGAAGTATAGGTATGTTTCCCGTTCCTTATGGAAGTATAGGTATGTTTCCCGTTCCTTGTGGATGTATAGGTATGTTTCCCGTTCCTTGTGGAAGTATAGGTATGTGTCCCGTTCCTTATGGAAGTATAGGTATGTTTCCCGTTCCTTATGGAAGTATAGGTATGTTTCCCGTTCCCTGTGGAAGTATAGGTATGTTTCCCGTTCCTTATGGAAGTATAGGTATGTTTCCCGTTCCTTGTGGAAGTATAGGTATGTTTCCCGTTCCTTGTGGATGTATAGGTATGTTTCCCGTTCCTTGTGGATGTATAGGTATGTTTCCCGTTCCTTGTGGAAGTATAGGTATGTTTCCCGTTCCTTGTGGAAGTGTAGGTATGTTTCCCATTCCTTGTGGAAGTATAGGTAAGTTTCCCGTTCCTTGTGGAAGTATAGGTATGTTTCCCGTTCCTTGTGGAAGTATAGGTATGTTTCCCATTCCTTGTGGAAGTATAGGTATGTTTCCCGTTCCTTGTGGAAGTATAGGTATGTTTCCCGTTCCTTGTGGAAGTATAGGTATGTTTCCCGTTCCTTGTGGAAGTATAGGTATGTTTCCCGTTCCTTGTGGAAGTATAGGTAAGTTTCCCGTTCCTTGTGGAAGTATAGGTATGTTTCCCGTTCCTTGTGGAAGTATAGGTATGTTTCCCGTTCCTTGTGGAAGTGTAGGTATGTTTCCCGTTCCTTGTGGAAGTATAGGTATGTTTCCCGTTCCTTGTGGAAGTATAGATATGTTTCCCGTTCCCTGTGGAAGTATAGGTATGTTTCCCGTTCCTTGTGGAAGTATAGGTATGTTTCCCGTTCCTTATGGAAGTATAGGTATGTTTCCCGTTCCCTGTGGAAGTATAGGTATGTTTCCCGTTCCTTGTGGAAGTATAGGTATGTTTCCCGTTCCTTGTGGAAGTATAGGTATGTTTCCCGTTCCTTGTGGAAGTATAGGTATGTTTCCCGTTCCTTGTGGAAGTATAGGTATGTTTCCCGTTCCTTGTGGAAGTATAGATATGTTTCCCGTTCCCTGTGGAAGTATAGGTATGTTTCCCGTTCCTTGTGGAAGTATAGGTATGTTTCCCGTTCCTTGTGGAAGTATAGGTATGTTTCCCGTTCCTTGTGGAAGTATAGGTATGTTTCCCGTTCCTTGTGGAAGTATAGGTATGTTTCCCGTTCCTTGTGGAAGTATAGGTATGTTTCCCGTTCCTTGTGGAAGTATAGATATGTTTCCCGTTCCCTGTGGAAGTATAGGTATGTTTCCCGTTCCTTATGGAAGTATAGGTATGTTTCCCGTTCCTTGTGGAAGTGTAGGTATGTTTCCCGTTCCTTGTGGAAGTATAGGTATGTTTCCCGTTCCCTGTGGAAGTATAGGTATGTTTCCCGTTCCTTGTGGAAGTATAGGTATGTTTCCCGTTCCTTGTGGAAGTGTAGGTATGTTTCCCGTTCCTTGTGGAAGTATAGGTATGTTTCCCGTTCCTTGTGGAAGTATAGGTATGTTTCCCGTTCCCTGTGGAAGTATAGGTATGTGTCCCGTTCCCTGTGGAAGTATAGGTATGTTTCCCGTTCCTTGTGGAAGTATAGGTATGTTTCCCGTTCCCTGTGGAAGTATAGGTATGTTTCCCATTCCTTGTGGAAGTATAGGTATGTTTCCCGTTCCTTGTGGAAGTGTAGGTATGTTTCCCGTTCCTTGTGGAAGTATAGGTATGTTTCCCGTTCCCTGTGGAAGTATAGGTATGTGTCCCGTTCCCTGTGGAAGTATAGGTATGTTTCCCGTTCCTTGTGGAAGTATAGGTATGTTTCCCGTTCCCTGTGGAAGTATAGGTATGTTTCCCATTCCTTGTGGAAGTATAGGTATGTTTCCCATTCCTTGTGGAAGTATAGGTATGTTTCCCGTTCCCTGTGGAAGTATAGGTATGTTTCCCGTTCCTTGTGGAAGTATAGGTATGTTTCCCGTTCCCTGTGGAAGTATAGGTATGTTTCCCATTCCTTGTGGAAGTATAGGTATGTTTCCCGTTCCTTGTGGAAGTATAGGTATGTTTCCCGTTCCTTGTGGAAGTGTAGGTATGTTTCCCGTTCCTTGTGGAAGTATAGATATGTTTCCCGTTCCTTGTGGAAGTATAGATATGTTTCCCGTTCCTTGTGGAAGTGTAGGTATGTTTCCCGTTCCTTGTGGAAGTATAGATATGTTTCCCGTTCCTTGTGGAAGTATAGATATGTTTCCCGTTCCTTGTGGAAGTATAGGTATGTTTCCCGTTCGTTGTGGAAGTATAGGTATGTTTCCCGTTCCTTGTGGAAGTATAGGTATGTTTCCCGTTCGTTGTGGAAGTATAGGTATGTTTCCCGTTCCTTGTGGAAGTATAGATATGTTTCCCGTTCCTTGTGGAAGTGTAGGTATGTTTCCCGTTCCTTGTGGAAGTATAGATATGTTTCCCGTTCGTTGTGGAAGTATAGGTATGTTTCCCGGTTGGTTATGAACACCTATGTATAGCTCTTGATCTTGACTCTGACAACTACAAAGTGTTTGAAATAATTGCAGAGAAATGGAAGCGGTATTGAAATCATACCAAGTAGATTAGATTCCCTCAAAAACGTATCCACTGGGATTGCCTGTGAAAAATATGAAATGTTATTATTTAAATTAGAAATGTCTACACGTTTTCAGCTTAATCATTTCTGACTTTTTAATACGCTTCCAATGTTTATTTTCTCTTGCTGAGCTTCTTATTTTGATGTTCAGTTCTTTGATGAAAGAAATGCTTGTTTTTTTTTACTGAAATTCAAAGGTAGGAAGAAAAAAAACTGAACACATATCGTCAAGGGAACGATTCGAGATTCGATACAAGCACTCCTCAAAAAATGAAAACAAAATAATGAGAAAATCAATAAATGTTGAAATGAGTTTTCTCATGAAGATTCATTCCCCTTTCTTAAACCAGGCGGGAAGATGGTTGTTGACACCAACATCAGTGTTATCTTGGTGGACAGCTACCACACTAATAAACCTCAGATACTACAATCCATACGGTCATATTTCAAACTATATCATGCGTCCCAAATGGCACCCTATACTCTATATAATACACTACTTTTGACCAGGGTCCATATGGCTCTGGTCAAAAGTAGTGCACTATTTAGGGAATAAGTTGCCATTTGGGACACACATCCTATTACCATGTGATGTTGAGCTCAATGGAAGTTTTGAGGAATGGTTGGATGCTCGGTATTGTATTGTTGAAGCAATATCTTCAGATGGGGATGTTGGCAAGAAGAGAAAGCAATGAAGGTGTTTGATAATGATCCATCAGACAGTGGCATGGCAACCGTAGTGACTTGGGTATCCAGCTGCCTGTTCTAGCAGACAGTGACATGGCAACAGTAGTAACTTGTGTGTCTGTATGGCGTCTGGATTTATTTGTTGTTTTGTTTGTTCAGGTTGGACCCAACAGCATCGCTGCCAGGGACGGGCGCATTAGGGAAGGAGATCGAATATTACAGGTACGTATTTTCATCTCAAGACCAATTACATGAGCGCAACCACACACACGCACGCACACACGCACGCACGCACGCACGCACGCACACACACACGCACACACGCACACACACACGCACGCACGCACACACACACACACACGCACACACACTCAAAGGCACCTGTAAAGCTCTCTTCTAGGAGCAGAGCTGTTGTTGTCTCGGGGCTACAGATCATATGCATATTTAATGGCTACACTTAAGCTGGGAAATGAAAGTCCTTAGTGTTGTTTTCACACAGCAGCACCACATCCTCCCAGGCGGGTCTCTCTCTCTCTCTGAGAACTGTAGAGCCACCAGGCGGGTCTCTCTCTCTCTCTGAGAACTGTAGAGCCACCAGGCGGGTCTCTCTCTCTCTCTGAGAACTGTAGAGCCACCTGGCGGGTCTCTCTCTCTCTCTGAGAACTGTAGAGCCACCTGGCGGGTCTCTCTCTCTCTCTCTCTGAGAACTGTAGAGCCACCTGGCGGGTCTCTCTCTCTCTCTGAGAACTGTAGAGCCACCTGGCGGGTCTCTCTCTCTCTCTGAGAACTGTAGAGCCACCTGGCGGGTCAGACACAGTGATACTAGTCTCCCACATCAGAGGGAGAGAAAGGAGTGTGGAAGTGGGTTTGGGTGTGTGTGTGTGTGTTTCTGGTTTTACTATCCTTGTGGTGACCAGATGTCCTCACAAAGATAGTAAAACAAGGAAAATTTGGACAAGTAGGGACATTTCGTTGGTCCCCAAAAGGATAAAGTCTATTTTAGGTTAGGGGTTAGGTTTAGGGTTGGGGTTACAATTAGGATTAGGGTTAGAATTTGAGTTAGTGTTAGGGTTAAGGGTTTAGGGTTAGGTTAAGGGTTTAGTGTTAGGTTAAGGGTTTAGGGTTAGGTTAAGGGTTTAGGGTTAGGTTAAGGGTTTAGGGTTAGGTTAAGGTTTTAGGGTTAAGTTAAGGTTTTAGGGTTAGGTTAAGGGTTTAGGGTTAGGTTAAGGTTTTAGGGTTAGGTTAAGGGTTTAGGGTTAGGTTAAGGGTTTAGTGTTAGGGTTACATTTAGGGTTAGGTTAAGGGTTTAGGGTTAGGTTTAGGGTTAGGTTAAGGGTTTAGGGTTAGGTTAAGGGTTTAGGGTTAGGTTAAGGGTTTAGGGTTAGGTTAAGGGTTTAGGGTTAGGTTAAGGTTTTAGGGTTAGGTTAAGGGTTTAGGGTTAGGTTAAGGGTTTAGGGTTAGGTTAAGGGTTTAGGGTTTAGGGTTACGTTTAGGGTTAGGTTAAGGGTTTAGGGTTAGGTTAAGGGTTTAGGGTTAGGTTAAGGGTTTAGGGTTAGGGTTAGGGTAAGGTTTAGGGTTAGGTTAAGGGTTTAAGGTTTAGGGTTAGGGTAAGGTTTAGGGGTAGGTTAAGGGTTTAGGGTTTAGGGTTAGGTTAAGGGTTTAAGGTTTAGGGTTAGGTTAAGGGTTTAGGGTTAGGTTAAGGGTTTAGTGTTACGTTTAGGGTTAGGGTAAGGTTTAGGGAAAATAGAATTTTGAATAGGAATCAATTGTTTGGTCCCCACAAGGATAGTAAATCAAACGTGTGTGTGTGTGTGTGTGTGTGTGTGTGTGTGTGTGTGTGTGTGTGTGTGTGTGTGTGTGTGTGTGTGTGTGTGTGTGTGAACAGAGATTAGAAGTAGTAGTCAGTGATTTCTACACTCCTCAGTAGTAGCAGTAATGATGTTAGGTGACTGGAGGACCCAAACACTGCACAGTCTCTTCTGATTGGAGGGATAAGCCCCTGTTGTATTCTGATTGGAGGGCTGAGCCCTGGTGTTCTCTGGGTCCCATTATCTCTCTGTGACAAGCCCATTACTCTGCAGGGGAAAGATGAACGCCACCTGTCACAGTGCAGTTAATTGTATGTCTGGATGGGCGCAGTGCTCCGCTGAGACCAGCCTTTCATGAACACCGTGCAGCACTCTCTCTCTCTCTCTCTCTCTCTCTCTCTCTCTCTCTCTCTCTCTCTCTCTCTCTCGCTCTCTCGCTCTCTCTCTCGCTCTCTCGCTCTCTCGCTCTCTCTCTCTCTCTCTTCTTCCCCCCCTCCCATGGCCGTGGCTCCACTGCCCTCCATCTTTAATCAATGCAGAGTAGACAGGACACAGAGCAGACCAGACATCCTCTGCCTGCCTGTGAAAGTGTGAATTCATAATTGACTGGAGGTGCTTTTCTCAGAGAGACGGAGAGGTGGAGGGAGAGATTAAAAGGGGGATGGTTTCCTCAAACACTCCATCTTCTGTGATGGAGGAGTTAAGTGAATGACTGTGATGTGCACTGTTTAGAGGCGGAAGGGAGTAATTTAAAGGGGGATGGTTTCGTCAGTCAGTCAGGAGTTTTATCGCTGTATGTACAATATGTGAGTGAGTGTGTACTGGATACAGTACTTTCTCATCTCTTTGTGTACTAGATACAGTACTTTCTAATCTCTCTGTATACTAGATACAGTACTTTCTAATATCTTTGTGTACTAGATGCAGTACTTTCTAATCTATTTGTGTACTAGATGCAGTACTTTCTAATATATTTGTGTACTAGATACAGTACTTTCTAATCTCTTTATGTACTAGATACAGTAATTTCTAATATCTTTGTGTACTAGATACAGTACGTTCTAATCTCTTTATGTACTAGATACAGTACTTTCTAATCTCTTTGTGTACTAGATGCAGTAATTTCTAATATCTTTGTGTACTAGATACAGTACTTTCTTATCTCTCTGTGTACTAGATACAGTACTTTCGAATATCTTTGTGTACTAGATACAGTACTTTCTAATCTCTTTGTGTACTAGATACAGTAATTTCTAATATCTTTGTGTACTAGATACAGTACTTCCTAATCTCGTTATGTACTAGATACAGTACTTTCTAATCTCTTTAGGTACTATATACAGTCATTTCTAATATCTTTGTGTACTAGACACAGTACTTTCTAATCTCTTTATGTATGTGTTTTACATCATTTCTTCATTAATTCTTCTTCTGTGATGGAGTTTAGTTTTCAGTGAGTGTAACAGACAGTAACAGGATCTCTTTCTTAATCAGTATGTGTGGACTATATATTTTCTCATCTCTTTACGTGCATGTTACCAGATCAACGGCTGTGACGTACAGGACAGGCAGGAAGCTTTCACTCTTCTGTCCAATGAGGAGTCCAGGAGTATCGTTCTCCTGGTGACCAGACCAGAGGAGGCGTGGCTGGATGAGGAGCACAATGAACTCCTGGAGGGGCTGAAGATGGAGATCCTTGAGGAGAGGAGGAACGAGGAGATGCAGAAGACAGGAGGAGGAGAGGAGCAGGTGAGAACAGCCTGGGGAATATAGTATGAGATGGACATAGTTGTCCATTATACACTTAGAGTTCAAAACATTAGGAACACTTTCCTAATATTGAGTTGCACCCCCCCAAATAGATCATATTTCAATGTTGAGACTATAGATGTCCAGATATTGCTATTCTAGACAATACACATGTCCAGATATTGCTATTCTAACAGTATAGATGTCCAGATATTGCTATTCTAGACAATATACATGTACAGATATTGCTATTCTAACAGTATAGATTTCCAGATATTGCTATTCTAACAGTGTTGATGTCCAGATATTGCTATTCTAGACAATACACATGTCCAGATATTGCTATTGCTATTCTAACAGTATAGATGCCCAGATATTGCTATTCTAGACAATACACATGTCCAGGTATTGCTATTCTAAATGCTTAAGAGCTGGTACTATGATGTGGGCTGATGCATGTTAATAGGTTCTAGTGTTATAGAATATGTTCCATCTTGTCTACCACAACTCTTTGTTCTCTTTGCAGGCCAAGCAGCTGGAGGAGGATGACGTCATGACAGACACGGCCACGTGTTCCTCCAATACTCAGGACAAAGACAGCGGCTTGGGGACGGGGCGCAACGAGGAGAGCTCCGAACAGGAAGTCCTCCTAGCCCGTGTCCACCGGAGGCCTGCCCAGGGCCTGAGAGACCGATGGAGGGCCAAGCATGGCCAGGGGCTGGGCAGGAGGGTGGTGGTGCCCTCGGACACCCAGGGACCCAGGGGTCTGATCCAAGCCCAGGAGGGTGAGGGCGGAGTGGGGTTAGGACTGGAGTGTGACAGCCGCTTCCAGCAGCTCCTGGAGCTCAAGTGCCAGATCCGTAACAGCGGGGAGTGTGGTGTGTACTATAGCAGGAGAAGCACCATCGAGTGCAGCCTGACGGAGCAGAGCGGGGTGGGGGTCAGTGGTGGTGGAGGGATGGAACAAGAGCTGCGGATGTTGAACGAGGAGCTGAGGAGTATCGAGCTGGAGTGTCAGAGCATCATGCAGGCCCACCAGCTCCGCAAGAACCAGAGGGATCCCCCCTGCACCCCTATGTGCTCCCCAGGACGAAGCCCCAAACATGGGCGTGAGCAGCATGCCAAGCTGGCCGATATCAACGAGCATCCAGGGGAGAAGCAGTGGGACAGCGACAAGCTAAGAGGGGACAAGGACAGCTCCAGTGCCTATAACACGGCTGAGAGCGCCAGGTCCACTCCTCTAGGCATGGAGAGATCCCCGGACCACTCTCTACAGAGACGCATCAGCCTCACCAACCAGAAGAACCTCCGGAGCACCATGGCAGCCTCCGGCCAGTCCATCTCCATCCACATCCCAGACAGGTATGTAGACAATCAATCAAATGTGTTTTATTAATCCCTTTTTAGCCTTGAGATTAGAAAGGTGGGCCAGCAGCCGGGGGGTTGCCAGTTCCAATCCTGGGTCTGACGTTTCTAATATAGAAAATGGATAATAATGTATTTTTCTAATCTTCTTTTCAGAGAGCTCCTGAGTGAGACCTCGACCGGGACCCCCACGCACAGCCGACAGGATCCCAACCCCAGCCCTGGAACCACGGTCATCTCCAGCAGCCCCGACCAGTCCAACCCTTCCCCCTCCGAGTCAGACCCGGCCCTGCCTGCAGACGACGAGCGCTGCGACCGCACCAGGAGCTACCGGGGGCCACGCAGGGTCCCTCCCTACCCGTCCCCTTACCACACAGCCCCCCAGCAGGGGCAGGGCGCCTCTCCAGCCCACGCCAGACACCTTCAGAGCTACATGCAGCAGCTCCTCCAGCAGACCTCCAGTCTGGAGACCTACTCCCAGTCCCAGCTCAGCCTCCTCAGCGTCTGTCGGGACCGCTCCACCCGCCCAGGGGAACCACGCCTCGAGTGGAAGGTCAAAGTTCGAGCCGACGGGACGAAGTATGTAGCCCGGCGACCAGCGAGGGACCGGATTCTACGAGAACGGGCTCTGAGGATCAGGGAGGAGCGTAGTGGAGGGATGACCACGGACGACGACGCTATGTCAGAGATGAAGATGGGGCGGTACTGGAGTAAAGAGGAGAGGAAGCAGCAGTTGGCCAGAGCCAGGGAGCAGAGGAGGAGGAGGGAGTACATGCAGAGGAACCGGCTAGAGTGTCTCAGAGAGGGCCCTGGGAGCGGGGCCGAGGGCCGTAAAGAGGTCAACATCCTGGAACTCAGCCACAAGAAGATGATGAAGAAACGCAACAAGAAGATCCTGGATAACTGGATGACCATCCAGGAACTAATGAGTCACGGGGCCAGAGCACCTGAGGACCAGGGGACTAAACCAGTACACAATGCCTTCCTGTCTGTTACTACAGTATAGGACCACAGCGCCAGGTAGAAGTTACCCTGTACACACAGATCTAGGATCATTTAAAACTACCCGGGTCGGGCGTTAACCATTTGGACGATAATGCAAAACTGACCTCAGAGCAGTGTCTAGGGACAACCTTGCCCCATCTCTCTCTCTCTCTCATCGCGTCCATGCGGTATGACCTTACTTGCCTCGTTCAATGTGGCATTTTTTATAATGGGGAAAATCCTATATTTTTCACACTTTGTAAACTCAATAACGTTTTGTAAAATGCTTTTTTTTACACTGGTTGTCGATGTACTGTGAAATGTTTTCTGCCGTGGCTCATTTATGCTGTCATCAAACATGTTTCTATGATAATCAGAATTCTCTGTAAACCACATCATCATGGAAGTCAAAGACATCGTTGTACGTTATCATGTTTGCATTGTTTATCCAGCATGGCAGTGGTTAACTGTAGTGGTCAGAAAGGTACCATACACCTGAGAACAGACACTTGACTCGTGTGCAGAATCTTCCTCGTCTTTTACTGAGGATCGACCATATAACTGCACAACCCTCTCAGACCCATTCAATATGCCAAGCTGGACACCACGAAATCTCTGAAGGAGCTTTCATCATTTCTGAAAATGTCAACTCGGAGTTCTCTTGGAAAATTCAAAAGTCCTGAGAATGTCAATAATTCAGTGGTGTCTCAGAGGCTTTCAGTTTCTCCGTTTAAAGCAATGTTGAAGGAAAGGTTCACAACAGTTTTGCCCCAACATCTCATTGAAGGAAAGGTTCACAACAGTTTTGCCCCAACATCTCATTGAAAGAAACGTTCACAACATTTTTGCCCCAACATCTCATTGAAGGAAAGGTTCACAACAGTTTTGCCCCAACATCTCATTGAAGGAAAGGTTCACAACAGTTTTGCCCCAACATCTCATTGAAGGAAAGGTTCACAACAGTTTTGCCCCAACATCTCATTGAAGGAAAGGTTCACAACAGTTTTGCCCCAACATCTCATTGAAGGAAAGGTTCACAACAGTTTTGCCCCAACATCTCATTGCAAAGTGATCTCAATGCTTCTCATCAATGGTAAATCAGTATCACTGATGAAAACAGTGAGTTGCTTACTGATTAAATCATTCATTGAAGTGATTTGATTGCTCCATGAATACATTAAATGTAATTTATAAATACAAAACATATTTATTATTTTTTATTGCTTATTTTGAATTATTGTACATGTATTAGTGTATTCTGCATATTTTCGGACCTGTCTGAAGATCTCTTTGTATTGTCAAAAATAACACATGATATTGTCTCTAACGTATTATACTTCACCTAACAGTCCTTTCTGGCATTTGGTGGTGCTTCAAACGGACGCTTTTCATTGTACACTGTTCTTCTATCTTTGCTCAGTGTTTATCGTCTTCTTTCAAGTAATCGGTAGTTGGTAACTTCATAGGCAGGTCAATGTGTTCTAATTGTGATATTTGCAAAGGAAATGTTAATAAATTATTGTTTATCTTTATGAAACAAATGATTGTATTGTGGTTGGTTGGATGTATTTCCTGGTTACACGTCATAATATTCCAATCAGCATAGTCCCATATCTCATTCAGCATCTACTTCATCCATAACATTGCTATGAGAGGTCTGTCAGCCATTTTGGGGCAAACTCCACCAGCTCTAGTTATCAAGCCCTGATGCGCAGACCACACCAGCTGCCACCAGTCACTGGTTATCAAAAAGCACTGGCATGTATCCCGTTGTCGTCACGTTTGAAACATGGAAGTTGACATGCGTGTCAGAGTAATATCATGACCCTATCATCTCTGCTCAGTGTCACTGTTACACCAGGAAGCTGTTTCATTATGCAGCTGAAACGCAGCAGCTGAGTCTCACATCTACCTGACAGATAAGCACACGCACATCATATGGAAGAATAGAAGGCATTGAGAATCAGTGCTGGTGGTGTGTGTTTGGTTTTCAGGAAAATATTATGGCTTTCACGATCAGGAGGCCAGGAAGTAACCTCTTCTGTATGCTTCTTGTATTCATGTAGGTAAAAATCAATGCAAGTCAATTATTTGTTCTAAGGGAGTTATACTGTAGACGATACATACTGCACATGGATATAAATACACAGAGAGTCAACACCAAGCCTTTCTGACACAATCTACAGAATGATAGATAAACGACGACCCAGAAGTCCCAGTCAAGTCGTGACAGAAAGAGCATCAAGTAAAAGGCGTCAAAGAAGTCCGTTGAATCTTTTGTTGCCTGAACACTGACGGTTGAAATAGAGCAACGTTCTTTCTCTGTAGTGCTACAGACACTCACCGCCCAGCTCTGAACGCCATGCTCGTTCACTTCAGCGCTCAGAGTCTGAACTCTGTCTTGTGATGCATTGTACTGTGAGAACACAGGCTGTCCAACACCAGGTCAGTGGTTTTCTGATGCGGTTGCTCTCCTTCAAAGAGATTCTACAGGTCACAGCATCCTTCAGCTGATTCTGACAGGGATATTGGAGCCAGAAGGGGAGAACGTCAGCAACAGAGGAGTCATTCAGTCAGTCACCTTGGAGTGGATGTTGGTTAGATTAGATAGAAACGGTCTTTCTATGAGAGGTTGAGGATTGGGAAAAAGAACGACTGAGCCCGACGCTCTCAACCTCTTGTTCTCAGATTGCTTCCATTTAGAAATGTCACAAAGTATTCTCACCACATTATCGTTGACATTTTAAGCGCTTCATGTTTTTGTTGTTGTTGTTGCATTTGGATGAATTTGTATTTATTTCATATATTTCTCAATTTCAAATGCAGATTTGAAGGAGATTGGATTTGGAAATTCTCCACCTGATTCATTTGGCCCTATCTACTTACAGCAGAAGGATTTCAATGAAGCAGTCATATTACTAGTCTGTGTAAATGGTTGGCTAGGTGTTGCTTCTGGACTGTGACAGATCCTGATCCACAGACCAAATGTATTCAATTATCTTTGGTGTGCACATTGGGGATGAATCATTAATAATACTGTGTGCCATAATTCCACATTTCCTCTGGCACTGACTGTCACCTAATCAGACTGACTTACTAATGGCTGTGCTACGGAGAGTAACAGCATACAATCACAGCAGCAAGATGTGTGACCTGCTGCCACAAGAAAAGGGCAACCAGTGAAGAACAAACACCATTGTAAATACAACCTATATTTATTTATTTAACCTTTATTTAACTAGGCAAGTCAGTTAAGAACAAATTATTATTTACAATGACGGCCTACCCCGGCCAAACCCTAACCCGGACAAAAAACTATCGGCCTATATCGAATCTTCCATTCCTCTAATTTTTTTTTGAAAAAGCTGTTGCACAGCAACTCACTGCCTTCCTGCAGACAAACAATATATACGAAATGCTTCAGTCTGGTTTTAGACCCCATCATAGCACTGAGACTGCACTTGTGAAGGTGGTAAATGACCTTTTAATGGCGTCAGACCGAGGCTCTGCATCTGTCCTCGTGCTCCTAGACCTTAGTACTGCTTTTGATACCATCGATCACCACATTCTTTTGGAGAGATTGGAAACCCAAATTGGTCTACACGGACATGTTCTGGCCTGGTTTAGATCTTATCTGTCGGAAAGATATCAGTTTGTCTCTGTGAATGGTTTGTCCTCTGACAAATCAACTGTACATTTCGGTGTTTCTCAAGGTTCCGTTTTAGGACCACTATTGTTTTCACTATATATTTTACCTCTTGGGGATGTCATTCGAAAACATAATGTTAACTTTCACTGCTATGCGGATGACACACAGCTGTACATTTCAATGAAACATGGTGAAGCCCCAAAATTGCCCTCGCTAGAAGCCTGTGTTTCAGACATAAGGAAGTGGATGGCTGAAAACGTTCTACTTTTAAACTCGGACAAAACAGAGATGCTTGTTCTAGGTCCCAAGAAACAAAGAGATCTTCTGTTAAATCTGACAATTAATCTTGATGGTTGTAAAGTCGTCTCAAATAAAACTGTGAAGGACCGCGGCGTTACTCTGGACCCTGATCTCTCTTTTGACGAACATATCAAGACTGTTTCAAGGACAGCTTTTTTCCATCTACGTAACATTGCAAAAATCAGAAATTTTCTGTCCAAAAATGATGCAGAAAAATTAATCCATGCTTTTGTTACTTCTAGGTTAGACTACTGCAATGCTCTACTTCCGGATACCCGGATAAAGCACTAAATAAACTTCAGTTAGTGCTAAATACGGCTGCTAGAATCCTGACTAGAACCCCCAAAAATTATCATATTCCTCCAGTGCTAGCCTCCCTACACTGGCTTCCTGTTAAGGCAAGGGCTGATTTCAAGGTTTTACTGTTAACCTACAAAGCATTACATGGGCTTGCTCCTACCTATCTTTCCGAGTTGGTCCTGCCGTACATACCTACACGTACGCTACGGTCACAAGACGCAGGCCTCCTAATTGTCCCTAGAATTTCTAAGCAAACAGCAGGAGGCAGGGCTTTCTCTTATAGATCTCCATTTTTATGGAATGGTCTGCCTACCCATGTGAGAGACGCAGACTCGGTCTCAACCTTTAAGTCTTTATTGAAGACTCATCTCTTCAGTAGATCATATGATTGAGTGTAGTCTGGCCCAGGAGTGTGAAGGTGAACGGAAAGGCTCTGGAGCAACGAACCACCCTTGCTGTCTCTGCCTGGCCGGTTCTCCTCTCTCCACTGGGATTCTCTGTCTCTAACCCTATTACAAGGGCTGAGTCACTGGCTTACTGGTGCTCTTTCCTGCCGTCCCTTGGAGGGGTGTGTCACTTGAGTGAGTTGAGTCACTGACGTGATCTTCCTGTCTGGGTTGGCGCACCCCCTTGGGTTGTGCCGTGGCGGAGATCTTTGTGGGCTATACTCGGCCTTGTCTCAGGATGGTAAATTGGTGGTTGAAGATATCCCTCTAGTGGTGTGGGGGCTGTGCCTTGGCAAAGTGGGTGGGGTTATATCCTTCCTGTTTGGCCCTGTCCGGGGGTATCATCGGATGAGGCCACAGTGTCTACTGACCTCTCCTGTCTCAGCCTCCAGTATTTATGCTGCATTAGTTTATGTGTCGGGGGGCTAGGGTCAGTTTGTTATATCTGGAGTACTTCTCCTGTCTTATCCGGTGTCCTGTGTGAATTTAAGTATGCTCTCTAATTCTCTCTTTCTCTCTTTCTTTCTCTCTCTCGGAGGACCTGAGCCCTAGGACCATGCCTCAGAACGACCTGACATGATGACTCCTTGCTATCCCCAGTCCACCTGGCCGTGCTGCTGCTCCAGTTTCAACTGTTCTGCCTGCGGCTATGGAACCCTGACCTGTTCACCGGACGTGCTACCTGTCCCAGACCTGCTGTTTTCAACTCTCTAGAGACGGCAGGAGCGGTAGAGATACTCTTAATGATCGGCTATGAAAAGCCAACTGACATTTACTCCTGAGGTGCTGCACCCTCGACAACTACTGTGATTATTATTATTTGACCATGCTGGTCATTTATGAACATTTGAACATCTTGGCCATGTTCTGTTATAATCTGCACCCGGCACAGCCAGAAGAGGACTGGCCACCCCTCATAGCCTGGTTCCTCTCTACGTTTCTTCCTAGGTTTTGGCCTTTCTAGGGAGTTTTTCCTAGCCACCGTGCTTCTACACCTGCATTGCTTGCTGTTTGGGGTTTTAGGCTGGGTCTCTGTACAGCACTTTGAGATATCAGCTGATGTACGAAGGGCTATATAAATACATTTGATTTGATTTGATTTGACAACGCTGGTTCAAATGCGTGCCACCCTATGGGACTCCCAATCACGGCCAGTTGTGATACAGTCTGGAATCTAACCATGGTCTGTAGTGAAGCCTCTGCACTGAGATGCAGTGCCTTAGACCGTTGCAATACAGTCTGGATTCGAACCATGGTCTGTAGTGAAGCCTCTGCACTGAGATGCAGTGCCTTAGACCGCTGCGATACAGTCTGGAACAGAACCGTGGTCTGTAGTGAAGCCTCAGTGTCTTAGACCGCTGCGATACAGTCTGGAACCGAACCGTGGTCTGTAGTGAAGCCTCAGTGTCTTAGACCGCTGCGATACAGTCTGGAACCGAACCGTGGTCCGTAGTGAAGCCTCAGTGTCTTAGACCGCTGCGATACAGTCTGGAACAGAACCGTGGTCTGTAGTGAAGCCTCAGTGTCTTAGACCGCTGCGATACAGTCTGCAACAGAACCGTGGTCTGTAGTGAAGCCTCAGTGTCTTAGACCGCTGCGATACAGTCTGCAACAGAACCGTGGTCCGTAGTGAAGCCTCAGTGTCTTAGACCGCTGCGATACAGTCTGGAACAGAACCGTGGTCCGTAGTGAAGCCTCAGTGTCTTAGACCGCTGCGATACAGTCTGGAACAGAACCGTGGTCCGTAGTGAAGCCTCAGTGTCTTAGACCGCTGCGATACAGTCTGGAACAGAACCGTGGTCTCTAGTGAAGCCTCAGTGTCTTAGACCGCTGCGATACAGTCTGGAACAGAACCGTGGTCTGTAGTGAAGCCTCAGTGTCTTAGACCGCTGCGATACAGTCTGGAACAGAACCGTGGTCTGTAGTGAAGCCTCAGTGTCTTAGACCGCTGCGATACAGTCTGGAACAGAACCGTGGTCTGTAGTGAAGCCTCAGTGTCTTAGACCGCTGCGATACAGTCTGGAACAGAACCGTGGTCTGTAGTGAAGCCTCAGTGTCTTAGACCGCTGCGATACAGTCTGGAACAGAACCGTGGTCTGTAGTGAAGCCTCAGTGTCTTAGACCGCTGCGATACAGTCTGGAACAGAACCGTGGTCTGTAGTGAAGCCTCAGTGTCTTAGACCGCTGCGATACAGTCTGGAACAGAACCGTGGTCTGTAGTGAAGCCTCAGTGTCTTAGACCGCTGCGATACAGTCTGGAACAGAACCGTGGTCTGTAGTGAAGCCTCAGTGTCTTAGACCGCTGCGATACAGTCTGGAACAGAACCGTGGTCTGTAGTGAAGCCTCAGTGTCTTAGACCGCTGCGATACAGTCTGGAACAGAACCGTGGTCTGTAGTGAAGCCTCAGTGTCTTAGACCGCTGCGATACAGTCTGGAACAGAACCGTGGTCTGTAGTGAAGCCTCAGTGTCTTAGACCGCTGCGATACAGTCTGGAACAGAACCGTGGTCTGTAGTGAAGCCTCAGTGTCTTAGACCGCTGCGATACAGTCTGGAACAGAACCGTGGTCTGTAGTGAAGCCTCAGTGTCTTAGACCGCTGCGATACAGTCTGGAACAGAACCGTGGTCTGTAGTGAAGCCTCAGTGTCTTAGACCGCTGCGATACAGTCTGGAACAGAACCGTGGTCTGTAGTGAAGCCTCAGTGTCTTAGACCGCTGTGATACAGTCTGGAACAGAACCGTGGTCTGTAGTGAAGCCTCAGTGTCTTAGACCGCTGTGATACAGTCTGGATTCGAACCGTGGTCTGTAGTGAAGACTCAGTGTCTTAGACCCCTGCGATACAGTCTGGAACAGAACCGTGGTCTGTAGTGAAGCCTCAGTGTCTTAGACCGCTGTGATACAGTCTGGAACAGAACCGTGGTCTGTAGTGAAGCCTCAGTGTCTTAGACCGCTGTGATACAGTCTGGATTCGAACCGTGGTCTGTAGTGAAACCTCAGTGTCTTAGACCGCTGCGATACAGTCTGGAACAGAACCGTGGTCTGTAGTGAAGCCTCAGTGCCTTAGACCGCTGCGATACAGTCTGGAACAGAACCGTGGTCTGTAGTGAAGCCTCAGTGCCTTAGACCGCTGCGATACAGTCTGGAACAGAACCGTGGTCTGTAGTGAAGCCTCAGTGTCTTAGACCGCTGCGATACAGTCTGGAACAGAACCGTGGTCTGTAGTGAAGTCTCAGTGTCTTAGACCGCTGCGATACAGTCTGGAACAGAACCGTGGTCTGTAGTGAAGTCTCAGTGTCTTAGACCGCTGCGATACAGTCTGGAACAGAACCGTGGTCTGTAGTGAAGCCTCAGTGTCTTAGACCGCTGCGATACAGTCTGGAACAGAACCGTGGTCTGTAGTGAAGCCTCAGTGTCTTAGACCGCTGCGATACAGTCTGCAACAGAACCGTGGTCTGTAGTGAAGCCTCAGTGTCTTAGACCGCTGCGATACAGTCTGGAACCGAACCGTGGTCTGTAGTGAAGCCTCAGTGTCTTAGACCGCTGCGATACAGTCTGGAACAGAACCGTGGTCTGTAGTGAAGCCTCAGTGTCTTAGACCGCTGCGATACAGTCTGGAACAGAACCGTGGTCTGTAGTGAAGCCTCAGTGTCTTAGACCGCTGCGATACAGTCTGGAACAGAACCGTGGTCTGTAGTGAAGCCTCAGTGTCTTAGACCGCTGCGATACAGTCTGGAACAGAACCGTGGTCTGTAGTGAAGCCTCATTGTCTTAGACCGCTGCGATACAGTCTGGAACAGAACCGTGGTCTGTAGTGAAGCCTCAGTGTCTTAGACCGCTGCGATACAGTCTGGAACAGAACCGTGGTCTGTAGTGAAGTCTCAGTGTCTTAGACCGCTGCGATACAGTCTGGAACAGAACCGTGGTCTGTAGTGAAGCCTCAGTGTCTTAGACCGCTGCGATACAGTCTGGAACAGAACCGTGGTCTGTAGTGAAGCCTCAGTGTCTTAGACCGCTGCGATACAGTCTGGAACAGAACCGTGGTCTGTAGTGAAGCCTCAGTGTCTTAGACCGCTGCGATACAGTCTGGAACAGAACCGTGGTCTGTAGTGAAGCCTCAGTGTCTTAGACCGCTGCGATACAGTCTGGAACAGAACCGTGGTCTGTAGTGAAGCCTCAGTGTCTTAGACCGCTGCGATACAGTCTGCAACAGAACCGTGGTCTGTAGTGAAGCCTCAGTGTCTTAGACCGCTGCGATACAGTCTGGAACAGAACCGTGGTCTGTAGTGAAGCCTCAGTGTCTTAGACCGCTGCGATACAGTCTGGAACAGAACCGTGGTCTGTAGTGAAGCCTCAGTGTCTTAGACCGCTGCGATACAGTCTGGAACAGAACCGTGGTCTGTAGTGAAGCCTCAGTGTCTTAGACCGCTGCGATACAGTCTGGAACAGAACCGTGGTCTGTAGTGAAGTCTCAGTGTCTTAGACCGCTGCGATACAGTCTGGAACAGAACCGTGGTCTGTAGTGAAGCCTCAGTGTCTTAGACCGCTGCGATACAGTCTGGAACAGAACCGTGGTCTGTAGTGAAGCCTCATTGTCTTAGACCGCTGCGATACAGTCTGGAACAGAACCGTGGTCTGTAGTGAAGCCTCAGTGTCTTAGACCGCTGCGATACAGTCTGGAACAGAACCGTGGTCTGTAGTGAAGCCTCAGTGTCTTAGACCGCTGCGATACAGTCTGGAACAGAACCGTGGTCTGTAGTGAAGCCTCAGTGTCTTAGACCGCTGCGATACAGTCTGGAACAGAACCGTGGTCTGTAGTGAAGCCTCAGTGTCTTAGACCGCTGCGATACAGTCTGGAACAGAACCGTGGTCTGTAGTGAAGCCTCAGTGTCTTAGACCGCTGCGATACAGTCTGGAACAGAACCGTGGTCTGTAGTGAAGCCTCAGTGTCTTAGACCGCTGCGATACAGTCTGGAACAGAACCGTGGTCTGTAGTGAAGCCTCAGTGTCTTAGACCGCTGCGATACAGTCTGCAACAGAACCGTGGTCTGTAGTGAAGCCTCAGTGTCTTAGACCGCTGCGATACAGTCTGGAACAGAACCGTGGTCTGTAGTGAAGCCTCAGTGTCTTAGACCGCTGCGATACAGTCTGGAACAGAACCGTGGTCTGTAGTGAAGCCTCAGTGTCTTAGACCGCTGCGATACAGTCTGGAACAGAACCGTGTTCTGTAGTGAAGCCTCAGTGTCTTAGACCGCTGCGATACAGTCTGGAACAGAACCGTGGTCTGTAGTGAAGCCTCAGTGTCTTAGACCGCTGCGATACAGTCTGGAACAGAACCGTGGTCTGTAGTGAAGCCTCAGTGTCTTAGACCGCTGCGATACAGTCTGCAACAGAACCGTGGTCTGTAGTGAAGCCTCAGTGTCTTAGACCGCTGCGATACAGTCTGGAACCGAACCGTGGTCTGTAGTGAAGCCTCAGTGTCTTAGACCGCTGCGATACAGTCTGGAACAGAACCGTGGTCTGTAGTGAAGCCTCAGTGTCTTAGACCGCTGCGATACAGTCTGGAACAGAACCGTGGTCTGTAGTGAAGCCTCAGTGTCTTAGACCGCTGCGATACAGTCTGGAACAGAACCGTGGTCTGTAGTGAAGCCTCAGTGTCTTAGACCGCTGCGATACAGTCTGGAACAGAACCGTGGTCTGTAGTGAAGCCTCATTGTCTTAGACCGCTGCGATACAGTCTGGAACAGAACCGTGGTCTGTAGTGAAGCCTCAGTGTCTTAGACCGCTGCGATACAGTCTGGAACAGAACCGTGGTCTGTAGTGAAGTCTCAGTGTCTTAGACCGCTGCGATACAGTCTGGAACAGAACCGTGGTCTGTAGTGAAGCCTCAGTGTCTTAGACCGCTGCGATACAGTCTGGAACAGAACCGTGGTCTGTAGTGAAGCCTCAGTGTCTTAGACCGCTGCGATACAGTCTGGAACAGAACCGTGGTCTGTAGTGAAGCCTCAGTGTCTTAGACCGCTGCGATACAGTCTGGAACAGAACCGTGGTCTGTAGTGAAGCCTCAGTGTCTTAGACCGCTGCGATACAGTCTGGAACAGAACCGTGGTCTGTAGTGAAGCCTCAGTGTCTTAGACCGCTGCGATACAGTCTGCAACAGAACCGTGGTCTGTAGTGAAGCCTCAGTGTCTTAGACCGCTGCGATACAGTCTGGAACAGAACCGTGGTCTGTAGTGAAGCCTCAGTGTCTTAGACCGCTGCGATACAGTCTGGAACAGAACCGTGGTCTGTAGTGAAGCCTCAGTGTCTTAGACCGCTGCGATACAGTCTGGAACAGAACCGTGGTCTGTAGTGAAGCCTCAGTGTCTTAGACCGCTGCGATACAGTCTGGAACAGAACCGTGGTCTGTAGTGAAGTCTCAGTGTCTTAGACCGCTGCGATACAGTCTGGAACAGAACCGTGGTCTGTAGTGAAGCCTCAGTGTCTTAGACCGCTGCGATACAGTCTGGAACAGAACCGTGGTCTGTAGTGAAGCCTCAGTGTCTTAGACCGCTGTGATACAGTCTGGAACAGAACCGTGGTCTGTAGTGAAGCCTCAGTGTCTTAGACCGCTGCGATACAGTCTGGAACAGAACCGTGGTCTGTAGTGAAGTCTCAGTGTCTTAGACCGCTGTGATACAGTCTGGAACAGAACCGTGGTCTGTAGTGAAGCCTCAGTGTCTTAGACCGCTGTGATACAGTCTGGAACAGAACCGTGGTCTGTAGTGAAGCCTCAGTGTCTTAGACCGCTGCGATACAGTCTGGAACAGAACCGTGGTCTGTAGTGAAGCCTCAGTGTCTTAGACCGCTGTGATACAGTCTGGAACAGAACCGTGGTCTGTAGTGAAGCCTCAGTGTCTTAGACCGCTGTGCCACTCGGGACCCCTTTATGTTTATTTATTTTCAATTTTAACTTTGACAATTTTGTACTTTAACAACACTGTATATAGACATAATATGACATTTGAAATGCCTTATTTTGGAACATGTAATGTGTAATGTTTACTGTTAATTTTGTATTGTTTATTTAACTTTTGTTTATTATATATTTAACTTGCTTTGGCAATGTAAACATATGTTTCCCATGTCAATAAAGCACTTAAATTGAAACTGAATTGAGAGAGACAGAGAGAAAAGCAGGTGTGAGAGAGAGGCAGGAGAAAGAGAGAGGCGGGAGAAAGAGAGAGGCAGGAGAGAGTGAGAGAGAGAAAGACAGAGAGAGAGAAAGACAGAGAGAGAGACAGAGTGTGTGTGAGAGAGAGAGGCAGGAGAGGAAGACACAGTACTTACCTGAGGTAATGTCATGTAAAAATGGACCATCATTGGGGTGTCTGGTATCTCTCATTAATTCCACTGAACTGAAGACAGACAGAGGAGATTGTCAGGGACGGGGGGATCTCTCTCTCTCTCTCTCTCTCTCTCTCTCTCTCTCTCTCTCTCTCTCTCTCAATGATTTGATACTGGATGGGATGCCTTTGATCTTCTCTGTCACTAAATGGACAGGCATCCCCACGCTCCCGACCCCCATCCCACTTTACCTAGTCTGTCTATCAGTCTGTCTGTCAGGAGTTATTGGAAGTGTGTGAACAAATGATTCGGGAAAACTACAGTCGACAAGGTAAATGACTAGCTACGGGAAATCAGCCTCCACACGTCAAAACACACAGTAATACTTATCACACCTCATATAGGAAGAAGGTTTGTTAATGATTACCTGATGGTAATATTATATTATATATTATATTATGTTTTATAAACTGGCTGGCTCGAGCTCTGAATGCTGATTGGCTGACAGGCGTGGTATATCAGACCGTATACCATGGGTATGACAAAACATTTATTTTTACTGCTCTAATTACATTGGTAACCAGTTTATAATAGAAATAAGGCACCTCGGGGGTTTGTGGTATATGGCCAATATACCACGGCTAAGGGCTGTGCGTCGTGCCTAAGAACAGCCCTTAGCCGTGGTATATTGGCCATATACCACACCCCTCGTGCCGTATTGCTTAAATAGACCAGGTACAGTATTTAACTACAGTTACACAAATGGAAAATGGAAAAGATGAAAAGCTTTTACCGACTCACTCCGGCTGTACAGGTCATTATTAACCTTCACTCCCAGCTTCTGATTGGCTCTAGCTACAGTGAGGCCCCACTCCCAGTTGGATATTTGGGTTGAAAATGGGAATTTGACTCTTCACACCCTTTCTCTGTCTCCCTTCTTACCCAGATCTGTCACATTCAAACTCAAATTCCAACAGTTGAATTGAACTACGTAGCTAGACAGCGTGGATCCATCAGACACTGATGAAACCCCTGGTACCGTGGTTCTCTTTAATCTGCTTCTCTTTGAACCTCTGACGGAACAGTAGAGCAACGTGAAGAGTTAACATGCAGCTGAAAAGGTGTTTAAATGGACGCTGTGACGGGAGGCTCTGTTGTAAGGCTCTGTGAACTGAACTCATTTCATACTATTGTGCCGACCCAAACCCACTGTGCTGCCTCTGATATCTTCTCTTCAAAATGTCCTTTCAGCACCGTTACAGAAACTACTAAAGAAGAACATAGGCAAATTACAGCTGGCCCATAACAGAGCACGTCTGGCCCTTCAAAGTAGAGGAGAGATAACATTAGCAACATGCAGGTCAGTCTCTCCTGACTCAAAGTAGAGGAGAGATAACATTAGCAACATGCACGTCAGTCTCTCCTGACTCAAAGTAGAGGAGAGATAACATTAGCGACATGCATGTCAGTCTCTCCTGACTCAAAGTAGAGGAGAGATAACATTAGCAACATGCATGTCAGTCTCTCCTGACTCAAAGTAGAGGAGAGATAACATTAGCAACATGCACGTCAGTCTCTCCTGACTCAAAGTAGAGGAGAGATAACATTAACAACATGCATGTCAGTCTCTCCTGACTCAAAGTAGAGGAGAGATAACATTAACAACATGCATGTCAGTCTCTCCTGACTCAAAGTAGAGGAGAGATAACATTAACAACATGCATGTCAGTCTCTCCTGACTCAAAGTAGAGTAGAGATAACATTAGCAACATGCATGTCAGTCTCCCCTGACTCAAAGTAGAGGAGAGATAACATTAGCAACATGCATGTTAGTCTCTCCTGACTCAAAGTAGAGGAGAGATAACATTAGCAACATGCACGTCAGTCTCTCCTGACTCAAAGTAGAGGAGAGATAACATTAGCAACATGCATGTTAGTCTCTCCTGACTCAAAGTAGAGGAGAGATAACATTAGCAACATGCACGTCAGTCTCTCCTGACTCAAAGTAGAGGAGAGATAACATTAGCGACATGCATGTCAGTCTCCCCTGACTCAAAGTAGAGGAGAGATAACATTAGCGACATGCATGTCAGTCTCCCCTGACTCAAAGTAGAGGAGAGATTGACGGAATCACTACGGGTCTTTGTGAGAGGTATTGACATATTGTTGGTAGCAAACTGTCTGTTCAATCGGTTAACACACAGCTCAGATACCCATAAATACCCCACAAGACCTGCGGTCTCTTCACGGTCACTAAGTCCACAACAGAGCCTGGGACAGTACTGTATAGAGCCATGACTACATGGTACTCTCTGACACCTCAGGTAACACAAGCGAGCAATAAAAACAGATTTAAAAATCAGATAATACAACACCTAACGGCACAACGCAGACTGTGAAGAGACACAAACACACACACATTATTTTAGTAATGTAATGTAAAATTGTAATGTAATAATGGAGCAATGTAAATGTGTATGATGCACAATGTTTTTGTATGATGTAATGTTTTATTTCAGTTTGGACCCCAGGAAGAGTAGCTGCTGCCTTGGCAACAGCTAATGTGGATCCTAATATAATATGAACTATGGTGGCTTGGTGACCTGGACAGCACAGAGTTCAGCTCGGCTTGACTCAGTAGTGTGAAAAGGGCATGAAAGAACTGATGAGGACACAGACGAAGCCCACGCCAAGGAAGTTATTATTATTCTCTCTCTGTCATTGCTAGACGGCTCAACAGTTATTTCTCAGTCTTCTATCCGGTGAACCTCAGACTGTCATAGAGAGTGACAGCCCGGTTGTCTTTCTGTGTCCAGGGGTTAGGATCCATGGGTTCTAAAATGACAACACAGCACTCTGAAGACTTGAATGTGGCTGAGCCAATTAGGATAGACTTGTTCTGATGGTGTGAGCTGAACTCTGACCTAACGGGGTGGAGAGCATCCGAAATGACCACAGATAAGGCCAAAGAGTTAGTGTTGCTGGGTTACTTTCTCTAAGCAACGGGAGACAGAGATGAATCACATTGAGTACACATTACATCTATAAATTCAATTGATTTGTTTTGTTTCAAGCCGATGTCATCCGTTATAATTGGGTCGTTCCACAAAATGGGTGCCTTTTATGTCCCTTTGATATTTTCAGTAGAAGTTGTGCACCAATATTGAATTTTAAAAGCCTGTAGTATAAAATGAAGTGCCCTTTAATATAGACCACGTGGAGAATTCAATAAATCTGGTCTTGCTAAAGTGCCAAAATTCATCATCTTGACATGTCCCTTCGTCAACCCTGTCACTTCTGAAGATTATGACTTCTTTCATGTAGTGATTCATTTACATATGTCCCTCATTTTCGGGAGATCCTGTCACGTGAACTAAACTCTCATTTTAACATGCTTAAGGTATTTAAAAAAAAAATATATATAATTCAAAGGAAACATTGAACATCTAATAGTCAAATCAGAGTGTAAAATCATCTGAGCTGCTTCTACTCCTTTTGGCCATTTTCTGGAGTTTTGTGGTGGGAAACTGAGTGGGTCGACCATAACATGTTACCCATAGATAGACAGGCTAGAAATTGCATGAAATTGCCCCTCCCTCGCTGTTGCGCACAACAAGGCTTCAATTACCCCTGTCACGAGGGGATTCATGGCTGATTTAAGAAGACGTTGTCAACCCTGTTACGGTCAACCCTGTTACTTTATTTGGCACCTAATAGGCAGTTACTATAGTATTTTATTTGTAATGTAACCTCGAGATGGGAGAACATTATTTTTGTTGTCGTCTCTAATACTGAGTTAATGACAGATTAGGGCCAGCTAATGACTATAACAATATTCCATTAATTACGCCTTCATCGTCACGGCCCATAATTATCATCCAATTAATGGATCGTTAAGAGTTTTTTTTTTACGAAGAAAGGGAACATTTATCATTGTTGTTCGTACAACTGAAGGACAACTAGCAATGCAACGTTAATATACATGTATTATACAAGGTTGGTTGATGAGCTAACGATGAACTAAAGTACTGTCACCTATAAGAGAAGGACAGAAGAGGAGAAGGACAGAAGAGGGGAGGATTCACAGTCGAGACAATAATCTGTTGGATATGCCCTCTGTCATTCCCTCTGTCATTCAGGCCTTGTTGAGTTGTAAAGGCATGTACCTGCTGACTACAGCCTCTTCTATCATTGTGATGAAAGAAAAACAACACAGTTATGACTGCTGCATCGTGTTGCTGTACGAGCCACGTTGTTCAGACAACCACAGTGTTTAAACCAGCTTTACACCACCACATTGTAACGGTTCTCGTCCTCTTCGTCTGAGGAGTAGCAAGGATCGGACCAATACGCAGCGTGGTAAGTGTCCATTTTAATTTATTAAAACTGAACACTGAAAAATACAAAATAACAAAGTGAATAATATCGAAAACCGAAACAGTCCTGAAATGTGAAACAAATACTACAACAGGAAACAATCACCAACAACACACAATGAAAAAAAGGCTACCTAAATATGGCTCCCAATCAGAGACAACGACTGACACCTGCCTCTGATTGAGAACCATACTAGGCCCAACACCTAGAAATCTAACAACAGAACAAAACATAGAAAAACAACATAGAATGCCCACCCCAACTCACGCCCTGACCAAACTAAAATAAAGACATAAAAAAGGAACTAAGGTCAGAACGTGACACACATCTTGTTCATAATACAAAACACAGTTATGACTGCTGCATCGTGTTGCTATACGAGCCACGTTGTTCAGACAACCACAGTGATGACTGCTGCATCGTGTTGCTGTACGAGCCACGTTGTTCAGACAACCACAGTGATGACTGCTGCATCGTGTTGCTGTACGAGCCACGTTGTTCAGACAACCACAGTGATGACTGCTGCATCGTGTTGCTGTACGAGCCACGTTGTTCAGACAACCACAGTGATGACTGCTGCATCGTGTTGCTGTACGAGCCACGTTGTTCAGACAACCACAGTGATGACTGCTGCATTGTGTTGCTGTACGAGCCACGTTGTTCAGACAACCACAGTGATGACTGCTGCATCGTGTTGCTGTACGAGCCACGTTGTTCAGACAACCACAGTGATGACTGCTGCATCGTGTTGCTGTACGAGCCACGTTGTTCAGACAACCACAGTGATGACTGCTGCATCGTGTTGCTGTACGAGCCACGTTGTTCAGACAACCACAGTGATGACTGCTGCATCGTGTTGCTGTACGAGCCACGTTGTTCAGACAACCACAGTGATGACTGCTGCATCGTGTTGCTGTACGAGCCATGTTGTTCAGACAACCACAGTGGTTAAATCAGCTTTACACCACCACATCTTGTTAATACAACAATCAATACAACAATCCCTCACTGGTCCAAGCTAGAAATCATCCTCTTAGTGGTGGAATATTGATAGTTTTTGTCTCTAAGATTTTATCTCATTAGTGTATCATGTTCTTTTATTTGATCCCAGCGTCTGTGTTTTTGTTTCTAAGTTCACAGAGACCTCGAAGGCGCTTGAGTTGGAATCCAACGTTTCTTCCGAAAGGCAAACTGCTGTGAAATGACTGAGTCTGTGTTCCAAATGGCAACCTTTCCCGATATAGTGCACTAGTTGTAACCCCTTTGGGACAAAGCCTGTAACACCACAGTCTATTGAATACAGAGAAAAAGATCACTCTCTGCCAGCTTGATTCACAGACCATAGAAGACAATCCAATCAAGAGTAGCTATTTTAGCATGAAAACGGGAGTCAGTGGGAGTTCAAGCAGAGCTTAAGCAGCTGAGAAACCATAGAAGAAGAAGCAAGCATCTCACCATGTTGAATATCAAATATTAATATTAATATATATTAATATTCCCCAGCATGGCGGTAGGAGTTAACACTTAGGATAATTGGAACAGAATACCTATAGAAGTGCTGGGGTTGGGGAGAACACAAGAAATGTAACTACTGCACAGGGAGGCTTGAGCAACATGCAAGAAAGGAGAGGGGGAGAGAGAAGGAGAGAGAGAGAAGGAGAGAGAGAGAGAGAGAGAGAGAGAGAGAGAGAGAGAGAGAGAGAGAGAGAGAGAGAGAGAGAGAGAGAGAGAGAAAAAAAGAGACCGAGAGACAGAGAGAGACAGAGAGAGACAGAGAGAAAGAGAGAGAGAGAGAGAGAGAGAGAGAGAGAGAGAGAGAGAGAGAGAGAGAGAGAGAGAGAGAGACAGACAGACAGAGACAGAGAGAGACAGAGAGAGAGAGAAAAAAGAGAGAGAAAGAGAAGAGAGAGTGAGAGAAGAGAGAGAAGGGAGAGAGAGAGAGAAGAGAGAGTGAGGACAAAGTGTCTGTTGTATCTGTAGCTGTATAGAGCGGTTAGAGTATCCAGGTTGACAGGTGTAGACTCTTAGCTGTATAGTGTTATCAAATCAAAATCAAATCAAATTTATTTATAAAGTCCTTCTTACATCAGCTGATATCTCAAAGTACTGTATAGAAACCCAGCCTAAAACCCCAAACAGCAAGAAGAGAGAGAAAGAGAGAGAGAGAAAGAGAGAGAGAGAGAGAGAAAGAGAGACACAGAGAGAGAGAAAGAGAGAGAAAGAGAGACACAGACAGAGACAGGGAGACAGAGAGAGAGAGAAAAAAGAGAGAGCGAGAGAAGAGAGAGCGAGAGAGAGAGAGAGAGAGAGAGAGAGAGAGAGAGAGAGAGAGAGAGAGAGAGAGAGAGAGAGAGAGAGAGAGAGAGCCCCCCGACACATAAACTACTGCAGCATAAATACTGGAGGCTGAGACAGGAGGGGTCGGGAGACACTGTGGCCCCATCCGACGATACCCCCGGACAGGGCCAAACAGGCAGGATATAACCCCACCAACTTTGCCAAAGCACAGCCCCCACACCACTAGAGGGATATCTTCAACCACCAACTTACCATCCTGAGACAATGCCGAGTATAGCTCACAAAGATCTCCGCCACGGCACAACCCAAGGGGGGTGCCAACCCAGACAGGAAGATCACGTCAGGGACTCAACCCACTCAAGTGACGCACCCCTCCTAGGGACGGCATGGAAGAGCACCAGTAAGCCAGTGACTCAGCCCCCGTAATAGGGTTAGAGGCAGAGAATCCCAGTGGAGAGAGGGGAACCGGCCAGGCAGAGACAGCAAGGGCGATTCGTTGCTCCAGAGCCTTTCCGTTCACCTTCACACTCCTGGGCCAGACTACACTCAATCATAGGACCTACTGAAGAGATGAGTCTTCAATAAAGACTTAAAAGGTTGAGACCGAGTCTGCGTCTCTCACATGGGTAGGCAGACCATTCCATAAAAATGGAGCTCTATAGGAGAAAGCCCTGCCTCCAGCTGTTTGCTTAGAAATTCTAGGGACAATAAGGAGGCCTGCGTCTTGTGACCGTATCTTACGTGTAGGTATGTACGGAAGGACCAAATCGGAAAGATAGGTAGGAGCAAGCCCATGTAATGCTTTGTAGGTTAGCAGTAGAACCTTGAAATCAGCCCTAGCCTTAACAGGAAGCCAGTGTAGAGAGGCTAGCACTGGAGTAATATGATCACATTTTTGGGTTCTAGTCAAGATTCTAGCAGCCGTGTTTAGCACTAACTAAAGTTTATTTAGTGCTTTATCCGGGTAGCCGGAAAGTAGAGCATTGCAGTAGTCTAACCTAGAAGTGACAAAAGCATGGATTCATTTTTCTGCATAATTTTTGGACAGAAAGTTTCTGATTTTTGCAATGTTACGTAGATGGGAAAAAAGCTGTCCTTGAAACAGTCTTGATATGTTCGTCAAAAGAGAGATCAGGGTCCAGAGTAACGCTGAGGTCCTTCACAGTTTTATTTATGACGACTGTACAACCATCAAGATTAATTGTCAGATTTAACAGAAGATCTCTTTGTTTCTTGGGACCTAGAACAAGCATCTCTGTTTTGTCTGAGTTTAAAAGTAGAACATTTGCAGCCATCCACTTCCTTATGTCTGAAACACAGGCTTCCAGTGAGGGCAATTTTGGGGCTTCACCATGTTTCATCGAAATGTACAGCTGTGTGTCATCTGCATAGCAGTGAAAGTTAACATTATGTTTCCGAATGACATCACCAAGAGGTAAAATATATAGTGTTCCCAAAACGGAACCTTGAGGAACACCAAAATTTACACTTGATTTGTCAGAGGACAAACCATCCACAGAGACAAACTGATATCTTTCTGACAGATAAGATCTAAACCAGGCCAGAACTTGTCCGTGTAGACCAATTTGGGTTTCCAATCTCTCCAAAAGAATGTGGTGATCGATGGTATCAAAAGCAGTACTAAGGTCTAGGAGCACGAGGACAGATGCAGAGCCTCGGTCTGACGCCATTAAAAGGTCATTTACCACCTTCACAAGTGCAGTCTCCGTGCTATGATGGGGTCTAAAACCAGACTGTAGCGTTTCGTATACATTGTTTGTCTTCAGGAAGGCTGTTGCTGCGCAACAGCTTTTTCAAAAAAAATTGAGAGGAATGGGAGATTCCATATAGGCCGATAGTTTTTTATATTTTCTGGGTCAAGGTTTGGCTTTTCAAGAGAGGCTTTATTACTGCCACTTTTAGTGAGTTTGGTACACATCCGGTGGATAGAGAGCCGTTTATTATGTTCAACATAGGAGGGCCAAGCACAGGAAGCAGCTCTTTCAGTAGTTTAGTTGGAATAGGGTCCAGTATGCAGCTTGAAGGTTTAGAGGCCATGATTATTTTCATCATTGTGTCAAGAGATATAGTACTAAAACACTTGAGTGTCTCTCTTGATCCTAGGTCCTGGCAGAGTTGTGCAGACTCAGGACAACTGAGCTTTGGAGGAATACGCAGATTTAAAGAGGAGTACGTAATTTGCTTTCTAATGATCATGATCTTTTCCTCAAAGAAGTTCATGAATTTATCACTGCTGAAGTGAAAGCCATCCTCTCTTGGGGAATGCTGCTTTTTAGTTAGCTTTGCGACAGTATCAAAAATAAATGTTGGATTGTTCTTATTTTCCTCAATTAAGTTGGAAAACTAGGATGATCGAGCAGCAGTGAGGGCTCTTCGATACTGCACGGTACTGTCTTTCCAAGCTAGTTGGAAGACTTCCAGTTTGGTGTGGCGCCATTTCCGTTCCAATTTTCTGGAAGCTTGCTTCAGAGCTTGGGTATTTTCTGTATACCAGGGAGCTAGTTTCTTATGACAAATGTTTTTAGTTTTTAGGGGTGCGACTGCATTTAGGGTATTGCGAAAGTTTAAATTGAGTTCCTCAGTTAGGTGGTTAACTGATTTTTGTACTCTGACGTCCTTGGGTAGGCGGAGGGAGTCTGGAAGGGCATCTAGGAATCTTTGGGTTGTCCGAGAATTTATAGCACAACTTTTGATGATCCTTGGTTGGGGTCTGAGCAGATTATTTGTTGCGATTGCAAACGTAATAAAATGGTGGTCCGATAGTCCAGGATTATGAGGAAAAACATTAAGATCCACAACATTTATTCCACGGGACAAAACTAGGTCCAGAGTATGACTGTGGCAGTGAGTAGGTCTGGAGACATGTTGGACAAAACCCACTGAGTCGACGATGGCTCCGAAAGCCTTTTGGAGTGGGTCTGTGGACTTTTCCATGTGAATATTAAAGTCACCAAAAATGTGAATATTATCTGCCATGACTACAAGGTCCGATAGAAATTCAGGGAACTCAGTGAGGAACGCTGTATATGGCCCAGGAGGCCTGTAAACAGTAGCTATAAAAAGTGATTGAGTAGGCTGCATAGATTTCATGACTAGAAGCTCAAAAGACAAAAAAGCCTTTTTTTTTGTAAATTGAAATTTGCTATCATAAATGTTATCAACACCTCCGCCTCTGCGGGATGCGCGGGGGATATGGTCACTAGTGTAACCAGGAGGTGATGGTCAGGTACAGACTCTTAGCCTTATAGTGTTATGGTCAGGTATAGACTCTTAGCTGTATAGTGTTATGGTCAGGTATAGACTCTTAGCTGTATAGTGTTATGGTCAGGTATAGACTCTTAGCCTTATAGTGTTATGGTCATGTATAGACTCTTAGCTGTATAGTGTTATGGTCAGGTATAGACTCTTAGCTGTATAGTGTTATGGTCATGTATAGACTCTTAGCTGTATAGTGTTATGGTCAGGTATAGACTCTTAGCTGTATAGTGTTATGGTCAGGTATAGACTCTTAGCCTTATAGTGTTATGGTCAGGTATAGACTCTTAGCCTTATAGTGTTATGGTCAGGTATAGACTCTTAGCTGTATAGTGTTATGGTCAGGTATAGACTCTTAGCTGTATAGTGTTATGGTCAGGTATAGACTCTTAGCCTTATAGTGTTATGGTCAGGTATAGACTCTTAGCTGTATAGTGTTATGGTCAGGTATAGACTCTTAGCTGTATAGTGTTATGGTCAGGTATAGACTCTTAGCTGTATAGTGTTATGGTCAGGTATAGACTCTTAGCTGTATAGTGTTATGGTCAGGTATAGACACTTAGCTGTATAGTGTTATGGTCAGGTATAGACTCTTAGCTGTATAGTGTTATGGTCAGGTATAGACTCTTAGCCTTATAGTGTTATGGTCAGGTATAGACTCTTAGCTGTATAGTGTTATGGTCAGGTATAGACTCTTAGCTGTATAGTGTTATGGTCAGGTATAGACTCTTAGCCTTATAGTGTTATGGTCAGGTATAGACTCTTAGCTGTATAGTGTTATGGTCAGGTATAGACTCTTAGCTGTATAGTGTTATGGTCAGGTATAGACTCTTAGCCTTATAGTGTTATGGTCAGGTATAGACTCTTAGCTGTATAGTGTTATGGTCAGGTATAGACTCTTAGCTGTATAGTGTTATGGTCAGGTATAGACTCTTAGCCTTATAGTGTTATGGTCAGGTATAGACTCTTAGCAGTATAGTGTTATGGTCAGGTATAGACTCTTAGCAGTATAGTGTTATGGTCAGGTACAGACTCTTAGCTGTATAGTGTTATGGTCAGGTACAGACTCTTAGCTGTATAGTGTTATGGTCAGGTATAGACTCTTAGCTGTATAGTGTTATGGTCAGGTATAGACTCTTAGCTGTATAGTGTTATGGTCAGGTATAGACTCTTAGCTGTATAGTGTTATGGTCAGGTATAGACTCTTAGCTGTATAGTGTTATGGTCAGGTACAGACTCTTAGCCTTATAGTGTTATGGTCAGGTATAGACTCTTAGCCTTATAGTGTTATGGTCAGGTACAGACTCTTAGCCTTATAGTGTTATGGTCAGGTATAGACTCTTAGCTGTATAGTGTTATGGTCAGGTATAGACTCTTAGCTGTATAGTGTTATGGTCAGGTATAGACTCTTAGCTGTATAGTGTTATGGTCAGGTATAGACTCTTAGCTGTATAGTGTTATGGTCAGGTATAGACTCTTAGCCTTATAGTGTTATGGTCAGGTATAGACTCTTAGCTGTATAGTGTTATGGTCATGTATAGACTCTTAGCCTTATAGTGTTATGGTCAGGTATAGACTCTTAGCTGTATAGTGTTATGGTCAGGTATAGACTCTTAGCTGTATAGTGTTATGGTCAGGTATAGACTCTTAGCTGTATAGTGTTATGGTCAGGTATAGACTCTTAGCTGTATAGTGTTATGGTCAGGTATAGACTCTTAGCCTTATAGTGTTATGGTCATGTATAGACTCTTAGCCTTATAGTGTTATGGTCAGGTATAGACTCTTAGCTGTATAGTGTTATGGTCAGGTATAGACTCTTAGCTGTATAGTGTTATGGTCAGGTATAGACTCTTAGCTGTATAGTGTTATGGTCAGGTATAGACTCTTAGCCTTATAGTGTTATGGTCAGGTATAGACTCTTAGCTGTATAGTGTTATGGTCAGGTATAGACTCTTAGCTGTATAGTGTTATGGTCAGGTATAGACTCTTAGCTGTATAGTGTTATGGTCAGGTATAGACTCTTAGCTGTATAGTGTTATGGTCAGGTATAGACTCTTAGCTGTATAGTGTTATGGTCAGGTATAGACTCTTAGCTGTATAGTGTTATGGTCAGGTATAGACTCTTAGCTGTATAGTGTTATGGTCAGGTATAGACTCTTAGCTGTATAGTGTTATGGTCAGGTATAGACTCTTAGCTGTATAGTGTTATGGTCAGGTATAGACTCTTAGCCTGTATAGTGTTATGGTCAGGTATAGACTCTTAGCCTTATAGTGTTATGGTCAGGTATAGACTCTTAGCCTTATAGTGTTATGGTCAGGTATAGACTCTTAGCTGTATAGTGTTATGGTCAGGTATAGACTCTTAGCTGTATAGTGTTATGGTCAGGTATAGACTCTTAGCCTTATAGTGTTATGGTCAGGTATAGACTCTTAGCTGTATAGTGTTATGGTCAGGTATAGACTCTTAGCTGTATAGTGTTATGGTCAGGTATAGACTCTTAGCTGTATAGTGTTATGGTCAGGTATAGACTCTTAGCTGTATAGTGTTATGGTCAGGTATAGACTCTTAGCTGTATAGTGTTATGGTCAGGTATAGACTCTTAGCCTTATAGTGTTATGGTCAGGTATAGACTCTTAGCTGTATAGTGTTATGGTCAGGTATAGACTCTTAGCTGTATAGTGTTATGGTCAGGTATAGACTCTTAGCCTTATAGTGTTATGGTCAGGTATAGACTCTTAGCTGTATAGTGTTATGGTCAGGTATAGACTCTTAGCTGTATAGTGTTATGGTCAGGTATAGACTCTTAGCCTTATAGTGTTATGGTCAGGTATAGACTCTTAGCTGTATAGTGTTATGGTCAGGTATAGACTCTTAGCTGTATAGTGTTATGGTCAGGTATAGACTCTTAGCCTTATAGTGTTATGGTCAGGTATAGACTCTTAGCAGTATAGTGTTATGGTCAGGTATAGACTCTTAGCAGTATAGTGTTATGGTCAGGTACAGACTCTTAGCTGTATAGTGTTATGGTCAGGTACAGACTCTTAGCTGTATAGTGTTATGGTCAGGTATAGACTCTTAGCTGTATAGTGTTATGGTCAGGTATAGACTCTTAGCTGTATAGTGTTATGGTCAGGTATAGACTCTTAGCTGTATAGTGTTATGGTCAGGTATAGACTCTTAGCTGTATAGTGTTATGGTCAGGTACAGACTCTTAGCCTTATAGTGTTATGGTCAGGTATAGACTCTTAGCCTTATAGTGTTATGGTCAGGTACAGACTCTTAGCCTTATAGTGTTATGGTCAGGTATAGACTCTTAGCTGTATAGTGTTATGGTCAGGTATAGACTCTTAGCTGTATAGTGTTATGGTCAGGTATAGACTCTTAGCTGTATAGTGTTATGGTCAGGTATAGACTCTTAGCTGTATAGTGTTATGGTCAGGTATAGACTCTTAGCCTTATAGTGTTATGGTCATGTATAGACTCTTAGCTGTATAGTGTTATGGTCAGGTATAGACTCTTAGCTGTATAGTGTTATGGTCAGGTATAGACTCTTAGCCTTATAGTGTTATGGTCAGGTATAGACTCTTAGCTGTATAGTGTTATGGTCATGTATAGACTCTTAGCCTTATAGTGTTATGGTCAGGTATAGACTCTTAGCTGTATAGTGTTATGGTCAGGTATAGACTCTTAGCTGTATAGTGTTATGGTCAGGTATAGACTCTTAGCTGTATAGTGTTATGGTCAGGTATAGACTCTTAGCTGTATAGTGTTATGGTCAGGTATAGACTCTTAGCCTTATAGTGTTATGGTCATGTATAGACTCTTAGCCTTATAGTGTTATGGTCAGGTATAGACTCTTAGCTGTATAGTGTTATGGTCAGGTATAGACTCTTAGCTGTATAGTGTTATGGTCAGGTATAGACTCTTAGCTGTATAGTGTTATGGTCAGGTATAGACTCTTAGCCTTATAGTGTTATGGTCAGGTATAGACTCTTAGCTGTATAGTGTTATGGTCAGGTATAGACTCTTAGCTGTATAGTGTTATGGTCAGGTATAGACTCTTAGCTGTATAGTGTTATGGTCAGGTATAGACTCTTAGCTGTATAGTGTTATGGTCAGGTATAGACTCTTAGCCTTATAGTGTTATGGTCAGGTATAGACTCTTAGCAGTATAGTTTTATGGTCAGGTATAGACTCTTAGCCTTATAGTGTTATGGTCAGGTATAGACTCTTAGCCTTATAGTGTTATGGTCAGGTATAGACTCTTAGCTGTATAGTGTTATGGTCAGGTATAGACTCTTAGCCTTATAGTGTTATGGTCAGGTATAGACTCTTAGCTGTATAGTGTTATGGTCAGGTATAGACTCTTAGCTGTATAGTGTTATGGTCAGGTATAGACTCTTAGCTGTATAGTGTTATGGTCAGGTATAGACTCTTAGCCTTATAGTGTTATGGTCAGGTATAGACTCTTAGCCTTATAGTGTTATGGTCAGGTATAGACTCTTAGCTGTATAGTGTTATGGTCAGGTATAGACTCTTAGCCTTATAGTGTTATGGTCAGGTATAGACTCTTAGCTGTATAGTGTTATGGTCAGGTATAGACTCTTAGCTGTATAGTGTTATGGTCAGGTATAGACTCTTAGCCTTATAGTGTTATGGTCAGGTATAGACTCTTAGCAGTATAGTGTTATGGTCAGGTATAGACTCTTAGCCTTATAGTGTTATGGTCAGGTATAGACTCTTAGCAGTATAGTGTTATGGTCAGGTATAGACTCTTAGCTGTATAGTGTTATGGTCAGGTATAGACTCTTAGCCTTATAGTGTTATGGTCAGGTATAGACTCTTAGCTGTATAGTGTTATGGTCAGGTATAGACTCTTAGCTGTATAGTGTTATGGTCAGGTATAGACTCTTAGCTGTATAGTGTTATGGTCAGGTATAGACTCTTAGCTGTATAGTGTTATGGTCAGGTATAGACTCTTAGCCTTATAGTGTTATGGTCAGGTATAGACTCTTAGCAGTATAGTGTTATGGTCAGGTATAGACTCTTAGCCTTATAGTGTTATGGTCAGGTATAGACTCTTAGCTGTATAGTGTTATGGTCAGGTATAGACTCTTAGCCTTATAGTGTTATGGTCAGGTATAGACTCTTAGCCTTATAGTGTTATGGTCAGGTATAGACTCTTAGCCTTATAGTGTTATGGTCAGGTATAGACTCTTAGCCTTATAGTGTTATGGTCAGGTATAGACTCTTAGCCTTATAGTGTTATGGTCAGGTATAGACTCTTAGCCTTATAGTGTTATGGTCAGGTATAGACTCTTAGCCTTATAGTGTTATGGTCAGGTATAGACTCTTAGCTTATAGTGTTATGGTCAGGTATAGACTCTTAGCTGTATAGTGTTATGGTCAGGTATAGACTCTTAGCTGTATAGTGTTATGGTCAGGTACAGACTCTTAGCCTTATAGTGTTATGGTCAGGTATAGACTCTTAGCCTTATAGTGTTATGGTCAGGTATAGACTCTTAGCTGTATAGTGTTATGGTCAGGTATAGACTCTTAGCTGTATAGTGTTATGGTCAGGTATAGACTCTTAGCTGTATAGTGTTATGGTCAGGTATAGACTCTTAGCCTTATAGTGTTATGGTCAGGTATAGACTCTTAGCTGTATAGTGTTATGGTCAGGTATAGACTCTGATTATCGTGTTATGGTCAGGTATAGACTCTTAGCTGTATAGTGTTATGGTCAGGTATAGACTCTTAGCCTTATAGTGTTATGGTCAGGTATAGACTCTTAGCCTTATAGTGTTATGGTCAGGTATAGACTCTTAGCCTTATAGTGTTATGGTCAGGTATAGACTCTTAGCCTTATAGTGTTATGGTCAGGTATAGACTCTTAGCTGTATAGTGTTATGGTCAGGTATAGACTCTTAGCTGTATAGTGTTATGGTCAGGTATAGACTCTTAGCTGTATAGTGTTATGGTCAGGTATAGACTCTTAGCTGTATAGTGTTATGGTCAGGTATAGACTCTTAGCCTTATAGTGTTATGGTCAGGTATAGACTCTTAGCTGTATAGTGTTATGGTCAGGTATAGACTCTTAGCTGTATAGTGTTATGGTCAGGTATAGACTCTTAGCTCTAGGTTATGGTCAGGTATAGACTCTTAGCTGTATAGTGTTATGGTCAGGTATAGACTCTTAGCTGTATAGTGTTATGGTCAGGTATAGACTCTTAGCTGTATAGTGTTATGGTCAGTATAGACTCTTAGCTGTATAGTGTTATGGTCAGGTATAGACTCTTAGCTGTATAGTGTTATGGTCAGGTATAGACTCTTAGCTGTATAGTGTTATGGTCAGGTATAGACTCTTAGCTGTATAGTGTTATGGTCAGGTATAGACTCTTAGCTGCTATAGTGTTATGGTCAGGTATAGGACTCTTAGCCTGTATAGTGTTATGGTCAGGTATAGGACTCTTAGCTGTATAGTGTTATGGTCAGGTATAGACTCTTAGCTGTATAGTGTTATGGTCAGGTATAGACTCTTAGCTGTATAGTGTTATGGTCAGGTATAGACTCTTAGCTGTATAGTGTTATGGTCAGGTATAGACTCTTAGCCTTATAGTGTTTGGTCAGGTATAGACTCTTAGCCTTATAGTGTTATGGTCAGGTATAGACTCTAGCCTGTATAGTGTTATGGTCAGGTATATGACTCTTAGCTTGTTATAGTGTTATGGTCAGGTATAGACTCTTAGCTGTATAGTGTTATGGTCAGGTATAGACTCTAGCTGTATAGTGTTATGGTCAGGTATAGACTCTTAGCTGTATAGTGTTATGGTCAGGTATAGACTCTTAGCTGTATAGTGTTATGGTCAGGTATAGACTCTTAGCTGTATAGTGTTATGGTCAGGTATAGACTCTTAGCTGTATAGTGTTATGGTCAGGTATAGACTCTTAGCTGTATAGTGTTATGGTCAGGTATAGACTCTTAGATGTATAGTGTTATGGTCAGTATGACTCTTAGCGTATAGTGTTATGGTCAGGTATAGACTCTTAGCTGTATAGTGTTATGGTCAGGTATAGACTTTTAGCTGTATAGTGTTATGGTCAGGTATAGACTCTAGCTGTATAGTGTTATGGTCAGGTATAGACTCTTAGCTGTATAGTGTTATGGTCAGGTATAGACTTTTAGCTGTATAGTGTTATGGTCAGGTATAGACTCTTAGCCTTATAGTGTTATGGTCAGGTACAGACTCTTAGCCTTATAGTGTTATGGTCAGGTATAGACTCTTAGCCTTATAGTGTTATGGTCAGGTATAGACTCTTAGCTGTATAGTGTTATGGTCAGGTATAGACTCTTAGCTGTATAGTGTTATGGTCAGGTATAGACTCTTAGCTGTATAGTGTTATGGTCAGGTATAGACTCTTAGCCTTATAGTGTTATGGTCAGGTATAGACTCTTAGCTGTATAGTGTTATGGTCAGGTATAGACTCTTAGCTGTATAGTGTTATGGTCAGGTATAGACTCTTAGCCTTATAGTGTTATGGTCAGGTATAGACTCTTAGCTGTATAGTGTTATGGTCAGGTATAGACTCTTAGCCTTATAGTGTTATGGTCAGGTATAGACTCTTAGCCTTATAGTGTTATGGTCAGGTATAGACTCTTAGCCTTATAGTGTTATGGTCATGTATAGACTCTTAGCCTTATAGTGTTATGGTCAGGTAGTTGTGTTTATGGTCAGGTATAGACTCTTAGCTGTATAGTGTTATGGTCAGGTATAGACTCTTAGCTTATAGTGTTATGGTCAGGTATAGACTCTTAGCTGTATAGTGTTATGGTCAGGTATAGACTCTAGGCCTTATAGTTTATGGTCAGGTATAGACTCTTAGCTGTATAGTGTTATGGTCAGGTATAGACTCTTAGCCTTATAGTGTTATGGTCAGGTATAGACTCTTAGCTGTATAGTGTTATGGTCAGGTATAGACTCTTTAGCTGTATAGTGTTATGGTCAGGTATAGACTCTAGCTGTATAGTGTTATGGTCAGGTATAGACTCTTAGCTATAGTGTTATGGTCAGGTATAGACTCTTAGCTGTATAGTGTTATGTCAGGTATAGACTCTTAGCTTATAGGTTATGGTCAGGTATAGACTCTTAGCTGTATAGTGTTATGGTCAGGTATAGACTCTTAGCCTTATAGTGTTATGGTCAGGTATAGACTCTTAGCTG
>NW_024061052.1:0-17136 GCF_016432855.1 Salvelinus namaycush | reverse complement strand
CTCTGGAGGCAACACAGACAGACAGGATCACTGCCTTGGTCTCTGGAGCTAGCTGGAGACAACACAGACAGACAGGATCACTGCTTGGTCTCTGGAGCCAGCTAGGAGACAACACAGACAGACAGGATCACTGCCTTGGTCTCTGGAGCCAGCTGGAGACAACACAGACAGACAGGATCACTGCCTTGGTCTCTGGAGGCAGCTGGAGACAACACAGACAGACAGGATCACTGCCTTGGTCTCTGGAGGCAGCTAGAGACAACACAGACAGACAGGATCACTGCCTTGGTCTCTGGAGCTAACTGGAGACAACACAGACAGACAGGATCACTGCTTTGGTCTCTGGAGCTAGCTGGAGACAACACAGACAGACAGGATCACTGCCTTGGTCTCTGGAGCTAGCTGGAGACAACACAGACAGACAGGATCACTGCCTTGGTCTCGGAGCTAGCTGGAGACACACAGACGACAGGATCACTGCCTTGGTCTCTGGAGCTAGCTAGAGACAACACAGACAGACAGGATCACTGCCTTGGTCTCTGGAGCTAGCTGGAGACAACACAGACAGACAGGATCACTGCCTTGGTCTCTGGAGCCAGCTGGAGACAACACAGACAGACAGGATCACTGCCTTGGTCTCTGGAGCTAGCTGGAGACAACACAGACAGACAGGATCACTGCCTTGGTCTCTGGAGCCAGCTGGAGACAACACAGACAGACAGGATCACTGCCTTGGTCTCTGGAGCCAGCTGGAGACAACACAGACAGACAGGATCACTGCCTTGGTCTCTGGAGCCAGCTAGGAGACAACACAGACAGACAGGATCACTGCCTTGGTCTCTGGAGGCTAGCTGGAGACAACACAGACAGACAGGATCACTGCCTTGGTCTCTGGAGCTAGCTGGAGACAACACAGACAGACAGGATCACTGCCTTGGTCTCTGGAGCTAGCTGGAGACAACACAGACAGACAGGATCACTGCCTTGGTCTCTGGAGCTAGCTGGAGACAACACAGACAGACAGGATCACTGCTTTGGTCTCTGGAGGCAGCTAGAGACAACACAGACAGACAGGATCACTGCCTTGGTCTCTGGAGCCAGCTGGAGACAACACAGACAGACAGGATCACTGCCTTGGTCTCTGGAGCTAGCTGGAGACAACACAGACAGACAGGATCACTGCCTTGGTCTCTGGAGCCAGCTGGATACAACACAGACAGACAGGATCACTGCCTTGGTCTCTGGAGCTAACTGGAGACAACACAGACAGACAGGATCACTGCTTTGGTCTCTGGAGGCAGCTAGAGACAACACAGACAGACAGGATCACTGCCTTGGTCTCTGGAGCCAGCTGGAGACAACACAGACAGACAGGATCACTGCCTTGGTCTCTGGAGCTAGCTGGAGACAACACAGACAGACAGGATCACTGCTTTGGTCTCTGGAGCCAGCTGGAGACAACACAGACAGACAGGATCACTGCTTTGGTCTCTGGAGGCAGCTAGAGACAACACAGACAGACAGGATCACTGCCTTGGTCTCTGGAGCCAGCTGGAGACAACACAGACAGACAGGATCACTGCCTTGGTCTCTGGAGCTAAGCTGGAGACAACACAGACAGACAGGATCACTGCTTTGGTCTCTGGAGGCCAGCTAGAGACAACACAGACAGACAGGATCACTGCCTTGGTCTCTGGAGCTACTGGAGACAACACAGACAGACAGGATCACTGCCTTGGTCTCTGGAGGCCAGCTGGAGACAACACAGACAGACAGGATCACTGCCTTGGTCTCTGGAGCCAGCTGGAGACAACACAGACAGACAGGATCACTGCCTTGGTCTCTGGAGCCAGCTGGAGACAACACAGACAGACAGGATCACTGCCTTGGTCTCTGGAGCCAGCTGAGACAACACAGACAGACAGGATCACTGCCTTGGTCTCTGGAGCCAGCTAGAGACAACACAGACAGACAGGATCACTGCCTTGGTCTCTGGAGCCAGCTGGAGACAACACAGACAGACAGGATCACTGCCTTGGTCTCTGGAGCCAGCTGGAGACAACACAGACAGACAGGATCACTGCCTTGGTCTCTGGAGCCAGCTGGAGACAACACAGACAGACAGGATCACTGCCTTGGTCTCTGGAGCCAGCTAGAGACAACACAGACAGACAGGATCACTGCCTTGGTCTCTGGAGCCAGCTAGAGACAACACAGACAGACAGGATCACTGCCTTGGTCTCTGGAGCTAACTGGAGACAACACAGACAGACAGGATCACTGCCTTGGTCTCTGGAGCTAGCTGGAGACACACAGACAGACAGGATCACTGCCTTGGTCTCTGGAGCCAACTGGAGACAACACAGACAGACAGGATCACTGCCTTGGTCTCTGGAGCTAACTGGAGACAACACAGACAGACAGGATCACTGCCTTGGTCTCTGGAGCTAGCTGGAGACAACACGGACAGACAGGATCACTGCCTTGGTCTCTGGAGCCAGCTGGAGACAACACAGACAGGATCACTGCCTTGGTCTCTGGAGCTAGCTGGAGACAACACAGACAGACAGGATCACTGCCTTGGTCTCTGGAGCTAGCTGGAGACAACACAGACAGACAGACAGACAGACAGACAGACAGGATCACTGGCTTGGTCTCTGGAGCCAGCTGGATACAACACAGACAGACAGGATCACTGCCTTGGTCTCTGGAGCCAGCTGGAGACAACACAGACAGACAGGATCACTGCATTGGTCTCTGGAGCCAGCTGGAGACAACACAGACAGACAGGATCACTGCCTTGGTCTCTGGAGCTAGCTGGAGACAACACAGACAGACAGGATCACTGCCTTGGTCTATGGAGCCAGCTGGAGACAACACAGACAGACAGGATCACTGCCTTGGTCTCTGGAGCCAGCTGGAGACAACACAGACAGACAGGATCACTGCCTTGGTCTCTGGAGCCAGCTAGAGACAACACAGACAGACAGGATCACTGCCTTGGTCTCTGGAGCTAACTGGAGACAACACAGACAGACAGGATCACTGCCTTGGTCTCTGGAGCCAGCTAGAGACAACACAGACAGACAGGATCACTGCCTTGGTCTCTGGAGCTAGCTGGAGACAACACAGACAGACAGGATCACTGCCTTGGTCTCTGGAGCTAGCTGGAGACAACACAGACAGACAGACAGACAGACAGACAGGATCACTGGCTTGGTCTCTGGAGCCAGCTGGATACAACACAGACAGACAGGATCACTGCCTTGGTCTCTGGAGCCAGCTGGAGACAACACAGACAGACAGGATCACTGCATTGGTCTCTGGAGCCAGCTGGAGACAACACAGACAGACAGGATCACTGCCTTGGTCTCTGGAGCTAGCTGGAGACAACACAGACAGACAGGATCACTGCCTTGGTCTATGGAGCCAGCTGGAGACAACACAGACAGACAGGATCACTGCCTTGGTCTCTGGAGCCAGCTGGAGACAACACAGACAGACAGGATCACTGCCTTGGTCTCTGGAGCCAGCTAGAGACAACACAGACAGACAGGATCACTGCCTTGGTCTCTGGAGCTAACTGGAGACAACACAGACAGACAGGATCACTGCCTTGGTCTCTGGAGCCAGCTAGAGACAACACAGACAGACAGGATCACTGCCTTGGTCTCTGGAGCTAGCTGGAGACAACACAGACAGACAGGATCACTGCCTTGGTCTCTGGAGCTAGCTGGAGACAACACAGACAGACAGACAGACAGACAGACAGGATCACTGGCTTGGTCTCTGGAGCCAGCTGGATACAACACAGACAGACAGGATCACTGCCTTGGTCTCTGGAGCCAGCTGGAGACAACACAGACAGACAGGATCACTGCATTGGTCTCTGGAGCCAGCTGGAGACAACACAGACAGACAGGATCACTGCCTTGGTCTCTGGAGCTAGCTGGAGACAACGCAGACAGACAGGATCACTGCCTTGGTCTATGGAGCCAGCTGGAGACAACACAGACAGACAGGATCACTGCCTTGGTCTCTGGAGCCAGCTGGAGACAACACAGACAGACAGGATCACTGCCTTGGTCTCTGGAGCCAGCTAGAGACAACACAGACAGACAGGATCACTGCCTTGGTCTCTGGAGCTAACTGGAGACAACACAGACAGACAGGATCACTGCCTTGGTCTCTGGAGCCAGCTAGAGACAACACAGACAGACAGGATCACTGCCTTGGTCTCTGGAGCCAGCTGGAGACAACACAGACAGACAGGATCACTGCCTTGGTCTCTGGAGCCAGCTGGATACAACACAGACAGACAGGATCACTGCCTTGGTCTCTGGAGCTAACTGGAGACAACACAGACAGACAGGATCACTGCCTTGGTCTCTGGAGCTAGCTGGAGACAACACAGACAGACAGGATCACTGCCTTGGTCTCTGGAGCTAACTGGAGACAACACAGACAGACAGGATCACTGCCTTGGTGTCTGGAGCCAGCTGGAGACAACACAGACAGACAGGATCACTGCCTTGGTCTCTGGAGCCAGCTGGATACAACACAGACAGACAGACAGACAGACAGACAGACAGACAGACAGACAGACAGACAGACAGACAGACAGGCAGGCAGACAGACAGGCAGACAGACAGGTGTGTTACCAGACAGACAGATGGCTGGGTGTTACCAGACAGACAGACAGACAGGTGTGTTACCAGACAGACAGATGGCTGGGTGTTACCAGACAGACAGGTGTGTTACCAGACAGACAGGTGTGTTACCAGACAGACAGGTGTGTTACCAGACAGACAGGTGTGTTACCAGACAGACAGATGGCTGGGTGTTACCAGACAGACAGGTGTGTTACCAGACAGACAGGTGTGTTACCAGACAGACAGGTGTGTTACCAGACAGACAGGTGTGTTACCAGACAAACAGGTGTGTTACCAGACAGACAGGTGTGTTACCAGACAGACAGGTGTGTTACCAGACAGACAGGTGTGTTACCAGACAGACAGGTGTGTTACCAGACAGGTGTGTTACCAGACAGACAGGTGTGTTACCAGACAGACAGGTGTGTTACCAGACAGACAGGTGTGTTACCAGACAGGTGTGTTACCAGACAGACAGGTGTGTTACCAGACAGGTGTGTTTTTTTTTTTTTTTTTTTTTTTTTGGGGTGGATCAGCTTAATATTGCGGAAAGAATGTTGCTTCCAATGTAATTGTCTGCATCATTTCCAATCCCCCATATTTTTTGGGTAAATATATATATCCATACACGCATGCATACATATATACATATATACATACACATACCTATATAGACATACATACTTTTTTAAAGAATATACCTTTATTATTATTCCCCGCAACCCTACCACCGCTCCCCCAATTGGAGTAAACTAATAAACACTTCTGCTTTTACCTTCAATTTATACATCTTATACCTATTTTACAGACACAGACTACTTTATAATAGTTCTCTCTTGTTTGTTCTTAGTCCTTCCTCTATTTCTGTTGTCCATCCAATTTTATTTCCACTTGTAACTGTGCTATTTCACAAAAGCTCCGCACCTATACACATTTCACAGATCCCGTATGCCCTACATTGTTTATCTTGTTATTAGTCCCACCCTTCAGTTCCACTCAACCCTTCCCATCTATCTTCCAACATCATCCATTTCGGATTTTTATTTGCCATATATTTTTCAACTGTGCTGTGATGCTTCACAAAAGATTTGAACCTTCCTATTCTCATAGCTTCTACAGATTGTAAATTAAAAATAAACATTTTTGCTAAAATAATTATTATATTATTGATTGATTGACTATGGCTTTTCAAATCCCCCAGTATTGCTATCTGTAGCGTTAGTTCTAGGCAAATGTTGCAATTCTTCAGCCATTCCTGGACCTGTGACCAAAAACGAGCTACATATGGACAATACCAAAATAAATGGTCTAATGACTCTGCCTCCTCACAGCAGAATCTACAGAGCTGGGAAGATTGTATACCCCATATATATAACATTCTATTAGTTGCAAGAATTTTGTACAATAATTTAAATTGAAAAATTCGAAGTTTTGAATCCGGCGTTGTTTTGCGTATCAATTCATAAACCATGTGCCATGGAATGGGTACATCGAACATCTCTTCCCAACTATTTTGCAATTTATATGGCACAGCTGTCAGTTTTTTGGTCCTTAAATGAAATTGGTATATGTTTTTATTTATCACACTTTTCTTTAACCATTTATGTTCTTTAATACAGGGCCGACATACAAGTTCCTTACTTTTTTCCCCTTCTACTTGCCTCTTCCATTTTTGTGGTAATGCTGCAATTAATTGGTTGTAATTTTGGGTAGAGCAGACATTTCCATATGTCTGTGTGAGCTGCATGTGTGACATAACTCCACCAGTCCTATTTATGATATCATTCACAAAAATTATACCTTTTTTAAACATTTCTTCGATAAATACAGTTTTTTTATCAATTACTATATTTGAATTTAACCACAATATTTGTTGTACTATTTGTTCCGTCCTTTCAGGTGGATTAAACTGAAATTGCAACCAACTTTCTAAGGCTTGTTTAAAAAATAAGGATATTTTGGAGATTATTTCCTTTTCAAACAACCGAAAGTGAGCAGGTGTAATCTGAATAAAGGGAAAAAGGCCCTTCTTGAACATAGGATGAGACATTCGTACCAATTTACTAGAGAACCAGTTTGGATTTAAGTATAACTTTTGTATGACTGATGCCTTTAGTGAGAGGTCTAATGCTTTAATATTTAATAATTTCTGCCCTCCGAATTCATATTCGTTATATAAATAGGCCCTTTTAATTTTATCTGGCTTGCCGTTCCAAATAAAATGGAATATTTTTTGTTCATATAATTTAAAAAGCAGGTCACTAGGTGTAGGCAAAACCATAAGCAAATAGGTAAACTGTGATATGACTAAAGAGTTAATCAGGGTGATTTTTCCACAAATAGACAAGTATTTTCCTTTCCATGGTAGCAAGATCTTATCTATTTTTGCTAACTTTCTATAAAAATTTATTGGAGTGAGATCATTTCTTTCTTTTGGGATTTTTATACCGAGTATGTCCACATCTCCGTCAGACCATTTAATTGGTAAACTACATGGCAATATAAAATGTGTATTTTTTAGTGATCCAATACGTAATATGGTACATTTATCATAATTTGGTTTTAATCCAGAGAGGATAGCAAAGGTATCTAGATCCTCTATGAGGCCGTGGAGAGACTCTAGTTGTGGTTTTAAAAGAAAACATGAATCATCAGCGTACAATGACACCTTAGTTTTTAAGCCACGGATTTCTAATCCATTAATATTAATGTTTGATCTAATTTTAACAGCTAACATTTCGATGGCAATAATAAATAGATATGCCGATAGTGGACAACCTTGTTTTACTCCTCTAGATAGTTTAAAACTTTCTGAGATGTAGCCATTATTTACTATTTTACACCTAGGGTTACTATACATAATTTTAACCCATTTTATAAGAGATTCCCCAAAATTGAAATATTCTAGGCATTTATATATAAACTCCAGTCGTACTTTATCAAAAGCCTTTTCAAAATCAGCTATGAAAACCAGACCTGGTGTCCCCGATATTTCATAGTGTTCTATTGTTTCCAGTACTACTTGCCTTATATTATCTCCAATGTATCGTCCATGTAAAAAACCTGTCTGATTAGGATGAATAATATCTGACAAAACTTTTTTTATTCTATGCGCCAAGCATTTTGCTAGGATTTTTGCATCACAACACTGAAGTGTAAGAGGTCTCCAATTTTTTAATTGGACTGGATCTTTATATATACCACTTGGGTCCTGTTTCAGTAATAACGATATCAGACCTTCTTGTTGCGTGTCTGATAATCTACCATTTATATAGGAGTGGTTAAAACAAGCTAATAATGGTCCTTTGAGTATATCAAAAAAAGTTTTGTATACTTCCACTGGTATGCCATCCAGCCCTGGAGTTTTCCCATCCTTAAAGGCCCCAATTGCATCAAGCAGTTCCTCCTCTGTAATTTGGCCTTCACATGAGTCTTTCTGTACAGATGTTAATTTTACATTATTAATAGGAAAAAAATCCATACAATTAGTTTCAGTTAGTGGAGATGGAGGAGCCTGAAACGAAAACATATTCTTAAAGTACTTTACTTCCTCTTTCAAAATATCATTTGGTGAATCATGCGTGACTCCATCATTTGTAACAAGTTTTAATACATTTTTTTTGGTAGCATTTCTATATTGAAGATTGAAAAAGAATTTGGTGCATTTTTCCCCATATTCCATCCAGTTCGCTTTATTTTTATAATGTATTACACTGGATCTTTCTTGAATAAGTTCCTCCATTTCTTTTTGTTTTTCCTCTAACTTATTCTGTGCCTCTATGGTACTGTTTTTATTGCTATCTAACTGTACTGTTAGTCCTTCAATTTCCTTTGTTAATATGGACTCTTTTGATCTAAATTGCTTTTGTTTTATAGATGAGTACTGAATTGCATGGCCTCTAAAGGCACACTTAAAAGTGTCCCATACAATAAGGGGATCTGCTGTACCTATGTTATGTCTGAAAAAGTCAGTTATAAAATCTTCTGTCCTAGTTCTAAACAATTTATCATCTAGTAGACTTTGATTAAATTTCCAATATCCTCGCCCACGTGGAAATTCTGTAAGAGAAATATATATGCCAATTATGTGATGATCCGACCGCATTCTGTCCCCTATCAACACTTTTTTAACTTTTGGTGCCAGAGAGAATGGTATAAGAAAGTAGTCAAGACGACTAGCTTGATTCAGCCTCCGCCATGTATATCTCACTAAATCAGGGTATTTAAGTCTCCATATATCCACTAATTCCAATATATCCATGACATTCATGATTTCCTTAAGTGCCTGAGGGTGATAGTTTGTAGTGTGATTTCCTTTCCGGTCTATAGAGGTATTTAAGACCGTATTAAAATCTCCCACTATAATAATAGAGTCTAGTGTTGCTTGTAGAGTTGATAAATTCTTATATATATTTTCAAAGAAGCTTGGATCATCATTATTCGGACCGTATAGGTTAACAAGCCATATTTGTTTATTGTCCAATAACATATTTAAAATAATCCATCTACCTTGAGGATCTGTTTGGACAATTTGCACATTTGGATCAAAATTATTGTTAATTAAAACCATCACCCCTTTTGAATTTCTTTGCCCATGGGAGAAATATATTTTGCCCCCCCAGTTCTTTTTCCACAAAACTTCATCTAAAACTGTTGAATGGGTTTCCTGTAAACAATAGATATTATAATCCTTCTCTTTTAGCCAGGTAAATACTGATCGTCTTTTCTTATTATCTGCTAAGCCATTACAATTGTAACTGGCTATACTTATTTCACCACTTACCATAATGAGACACACCTTTCATTCTTTTAATCAGAATATATTTTTGTAAACGTACTATTAAAAAGTAACATAATGATTGAGTGTCTATATAGTTGTACCATGATATTTGCATTTCTACTAAGTAAACCTCCAATTGGTCCCTACTATTCCACCCGCTAAAAGGCCTCATCTCGAGATGGCTTGTCATCCCAATGCCCGGTAGACCACCCTCGACCCCCTGTATCCCATAGCCCTGAACCGACTGGGATCCATTCTTTGAAAAGAGCATACAGTGCCATTTACCGAATTGAAGAAGATCAATTACCATATGCATTTCCATTGCCCTCACCTCGATTTGTATTATATATATCTGTGGATCATCCTCTATTGTCCCTAACATCTTTTACTTCTTCCTTCGCAACAGTTGTGGGATACACACATACACCCACACACACTCAGCCCTTACCCCCACACAACCATAAGCTCACTTTCTCAACAATTGCACCATCCCAGAGCCCAACTCAAGATGGGTCATGATTTACAAATGCACTTGTAGTTGCAGCTGCATGAGAAGGCCTGCAAGACCGCACAAAAAATTAGCAAAAATTGAGAGATTTATTTACCATTGTCATATCCTAGATAATGGAGGTCAAATGTACACCTTATTCCTGAAACACCCACAATACGGCCACCCGTCATGACCATGTCCCCACGCATCTCCATGCAGTCCGACTTTGATTTTGTGCCGCCAGGGCCACAATAATATACCCCCTCTCTGAATGTCCGAGTGTGACCCCCTCCCCATGGGTTACTGCAGCTAGTGTTGCCAGCACTGCCACTGCCTGGGTGGGGGCACCCCACCGGAATCCCCACCGGCTAGGTACAAGGTCGTCAAGGTTCTCATTAGCAGCTTTGAGAATTTCCTTGTATATTATGCTCTCCCTTATTGGGGCTTTGGCTTTGCAGGACCAACCCTGCCAAGCAGGCTCAGAATCTTGAGGGGGCAGTGCTGCTCTTGGTCTCTGACCTCATTTTAGCTGCATACAGACCGCTTACAGCGGGCACATAAAACAGTTAGGGACTTCTCCTTAGTATCTGGGTCATTCAGGTGGGTGTCTAGGGTATAGTGCCATGGACCGTACCATTAAAATAGGATAATAAATAATTAGATATAATTTATAAAAAAATAAATAAAATGTAGTTCTCCATGATAGGACAATAAATAAATAAGACGTATAATTCATTATAAAAGTATATCCATCATCTGAACAACATTGAAAGCCCTCTCATACCCGGCTCACAGCAATACATTGGCTCTGGGATATGCAACCATTTCATTACTCACTCACTCAACTTTCCAAACATAACAAATAAAATAAAAAATAAACACAAACCATACCAGACAGGTGTGTTACCAGACAGACAGGTGTGTTACCAGACAGACAGGTGTGTTACCAGACAGACAGGTGTGTTACCAGACAGACAGGTGTGTTACCAGACAGACAGACAGACAGGTGTGTTACCAGACAGACAGGTGTGTTACCAGACAGGTGTGTTACCAGACAGACAGGTGTGTTACCAGACAGACAGGTGTGTTACCAGACAGACAGGTGTGTTACCAGACAGACAGGTGTGTTACCAGACAGACAGGTGTGTTACCAGACAGACAGGTGTGTTACCTTGGTATTTTCGTCGACGGCCTTCTTCATGTTGTTGAGCAGGTGGTTGTTGGCTCCGCCCTCCTTCTCGTTGCCGTAGACGATGTGGTCCAGGTCAGGGAAGTTCCTGTTCAGGTCAACCCCCTGGGCGTTACTACGACCAACGAACCAATCCTTCAGCTCCCCCGACTGACACACAGAGGGAAGAGAGATGTTACCTAGTCTGTCCACAAGACAAAACCCATGAACCAGTCTGTGTGTTGTGTATTACCTGGGAGGCAGCCTTCTCAAAGCCATCAGGGTTCATGGAGGGCATCAGGTGGATACGTGTGGTGTGGATCAGATCGATGATCGACTCGTTGCCCTGTGATGACACAACAACATATTAACTCTGTGATCGACTCGTTGCCCTGTGATAACACATCAACATATTAACTCTGTGATCGACTAGTTGCCCTGCTATAACACATCAACATATTAACTCTGTGATCGACTCGTTCCCCTGTGATAACACATCAACATATTAACTCTGTGATCGACTAGTTGCCCTGCTATAACGCATCAACATATTAACTCTGTGATCGTTTAGTTGCCCTGTTACAACACAACAACATATTAACTCTGTGATCGTTTAGTTGTCCTGTTACAACACAACAACATATTAACTCTGTGATCGACTCGTTGCCCTGTGATAACACATCAACATATTAACTCTGTGATCGACTCGTTGCCCTGTGATAACACATCAACATATTAACTCTGTGATCGACTCGTTGCCCTGTGATAACACAACAACATATTAACTCTGTGATCGACTCGTCCTGTTACAACACAACAACATATTAACTCTGTGATCGACTCGTTGCCCTGTGATAACACATCAACATATTAACTCTGTGATCGTTTAGTTGCCCTGTTACAACACAACAACATATTAACTCTGTGATCAACTCGTTGCCCTGTGATAACACAACAACATATTAACTCTGTGATCGACTCGTTCCCCTGTGATAACACAACAACATATTAACTCTGTGATCGACTCGTTCCCCTGTGATAACACAACAACATATTAACTCTGTGATCGACTCGTTGCCCTGTGATAACACATCAACATATTAACTCTGTGATCAACTCGTTGCCCTGTGATAACACATCAACATATTAACTCTGTGATCGTTTAGTTGCCCTGTTACAACACAACAACATATTAACTCTGTGATCAACTCGTTGCCCTGTGATAACACAACAACATATTAACTCTGTGATCGACTCGTTGCCCTGTGATAACACATCAACATATTAACTCTGTGATCGTTTAGTTGCCCTGTTACAACACATCAACATATTAAATCTGTGATCGTTTAATTTCCCTGTTACAACACAACAACATATTAACTCTGTGATCGACTCGTTGCCCTGTGATAACACATCAACATATTAACTCTGTGATCGACTCGTTGCCCTGCTATAACACATCAACATATTAACTCTGTGATCGACTCGTTGCCCTGTGATAACACATCAACATATTAACTCTGTGATCGTTTAGTTGCCCTGTTACAACACAACAACATATTAACTCTGTGATCGACTCGTTGCCCTGTTACAACACAACAACATATTAACTCTGTGATCAACTCGTTGCCCTGTGATAACACATCAACATATTAACTCTGTGATCGTTTAGTTGCCCTGTTACAACACATCAACATATTAAATCTGTGATCGTTTAATTTCCCTGTTACAACACAACAACATATTAACTCTGTGATCGACTCGTTCCCCTGTGATAACACATCAACATATTAACTCTGTGATCGACTCGTTGCCCTGTGATAACACATCAACATATTAACTCTGTGATCGTTTAGTTGCCCTGTTACAACACAACAACATATTAACTCTGTGATCAACTCGTTGCCCTGTGATAACACATCAACATATTAACTCTGTGATCGTTTAGTTGCCCTGTTACAACACATCAACATATTAAATCTGTGATCGTTTAATTTCCCTGTTACAACACAACAACATATTAACTCTGTGATCGACTCGTTGCCCTGTGATAACACATCAACATATTAACTCTGTGATCGACTCGTTGCCCTGTGATAACACATCAACATATTAACTCTGTGATCGTTTAGTTGCCCTGCTATAACACAACAACATGTTACCTTTTCCTTGTCAGTTGCCATATCAAGAACATCATAATGATAATTAAAGTTATATCGTCATTATTAAATGTTGTTTTAGCCAATCAGCATCGAAGGATCCAAACTAAAGGTAATATTACCTGTTGGTACTGGTTACAGAGGTACTGGGCCAGGTAGACGATGAGTTCCCGTCCGACCGCCTCGTTGCCGTGCATGTTTCCGATGTACTTAAACTCTGGCTCACCTGGGGAAAGAGACACACAGGTCAGGTCAACATACAGGTCAGGTCAACACACAGGTCAGGTCAACACACAGGTCAGGTCAACATACAGGTCAGGTCAACACACAGGTCAGGTCAACACACAGGTCAGGTCAACACACAGGTCAGGTCAGGTCAACACACAGGTCAGGTCAACATACAGGTCAGGTCAACATACAGGTCAGGTCAACACACAGGTCAGGTCAGGTCAGGTCAACACACAGGTCAGGTCAACATACAGGTCAGGTCAACACACAGGTCAGGTCAACACACAGGTCAGGTCAACACACAGGTCAGGTCAGGTCAACATACAGGTCAGGTCAACACACAGGTCAGGTCAACACACAGGTCAGGTCAACATACAGGTCAGGTCAGGTCAGGTCAACACACAGGTCAGATCAACACACAGGTCAGGTCAACACACAGGTCAGGTCAACACACAGGTCAGGTCAACACACAGGTCAGGTCAACACACAGGTCAGGTCAGGTCAACACACAGGTCAGGTCAACATACAGGTCAGGTCAACATACAGGTCAGGTCAACACACAGGTCAGGTCAACACACAGGTCAGGTCAACACACAGGTCAGGTCAGGTCAACATACAGGTCAGGTCAACACACAGGTCAGGTCAACACACAGGTCAGGTCAACATACAGGTCAGGTCAGGTCAGGTCAACACACAGGTCAGGTCAACACACAGGTCAGGTCAACACACAGGTCAGGTCAACACACAGGTCAGGTCAACACACAGGTCAGGTCAGGTCAGGTCAACACACAGGTCAGGTCAGGTCAACACACAGGTCAGGTCAACACACAGGTCAGGTCAACATACAGGTCAGGTCAACATACAGGTCAGGTCAACATACAGGTCAGGTCAACACACAGGTCAGGTCAGGTCAACATACAGGTCAGGTCAACACACAGGTCAGGTCAACACACAGGTCAGGTCAGGTCAACATACAGGTCAGGTCAACACACAGGTCAGGTCAACACACAGGTCAGGTCAACATACAGGTCAGGTCAACACACAGGTCAGGTCAACACACAGGTCAGGTCAGGTCAGGTCAGGTCAACATACAGGTCAGGTCAACACACAGGTCAGGTCAGGTCAGGTCAACATACAGGTCAGGTCAGGTCAACACACAGGTCAGGTCAACACACAGGTCAGGTCAACACACAGGTCAGGTCAGGTCAGGTCAACATACAGGTCAGGTCAGGTCAACACACAGGTCAGGTCAACACACAGGTCAGGTCAACACACAGGTCAGGTCAGGTCAGGTCAACATACAGGTCAGGTCAGGTCAACACACAGGTCAGGTCAACATACAGGTCAGGTCAACATACAGGTCAGGTCAACACACAGGTCAGGTCAACATACAGGTCAGGTCAACACACAGGTCAGGTCAACACACAGGTCAGGTCAACATACAGGTCAGGTCAACACACAGGTCAGGTCAACACACAGGTCAGGTCAACACACAGGTCAGGTCAACATACAGGTCAGGTCAACATACAGGTCAGGTCAACATACAGGTCAGGTCAACATACAGGTCAGGTCAACATACAGGTCAGGTCAACACACAGGTCAGGTCAACACACAGGTCAGGTCAGGTCAACATACAGGTCAGGTCAACACACAGGTCAGGTCAACACACAGGTCAGGTCAACACACAGGTCAGGTCAACATACAGGTCAGGTCAACACACAGGTCAGGTCAACACACAGGTCAGGTCAGGTCAACATACAGGTCAGGTCAACATACAGGTCAGGTCAACACACAGGTCAGGTCAACACACAGGTCAGGTCAGGTCAACACACAGGTCAGGTCAACATACAGGTCAGGTCAACACACAGGTCAGGTCAACACACAGGTCAGGTCAGGTCAACACACAGGTCAGGTCAACACACAGGTCAGGTCAGGTCAGGTCAACACACAGGTCAGGTCAACATACAGGTCAGGTCAACACACAGGTCAGGTCAACATACAGGTCAGGTCAACATACAGGTCAGGTCAACACACAGGTCAGGTCAACATACAGGTCAGGTCAACATACAGGTCAGGTCAACACACAGGTCAGGTCAGGTCAGGTCAACACACAGGTCAGGTCAACACACAGGTCAGGCCAACACACAGGTCAGGTCAGGTCAGGTCAGGTCAACATACAGGTCAGGTCAACATACAGGTCAGGTCAGGTCAACATACAGGTCAGGTCAGGTCAACACACAGGTCAGGTCAACATACAGGTCAGGTCAGGTCAACATACAGGTCAGGTCAACATACAGGTCAGGTCAACATACAGGTCAGGTCAACACACAGGTCAGGTCAACATACAGGTCAGGTCAACATACAGGTCAGGTCAACACAGGTCAGGTCAACACACAGGTCAGGTCAACATACAGGTCAGGTCAGGTCAGGTCAGGTCAGGTCAGGTCAGGTCAACACACAGGTCAGGTCAACATACAGGTCAGGTCAACACACAGGTCAGGTCAGGTCAACACACAGGTCAGGTCAACACACAGGTCAGGTCAACATACAGGTCAGGTCAGGTCAACACACAGGTCAGGTCAGGTCAAGTCAGGTCAGGTCAGGTCAACACACAGGTCAGGTCAGGTCAACACACAGGTCAGGTCAACATACAGGTCAGGTCAACACACAGGTCAGGTCAGGTCAACATACAGGTCAGGTCAGGTCAACACACAGGTCAGGTCAGGTCAGGTCAGGTCAGGTCAACACACAGGTCAGGTCAGGTCAACACACAGGTCAGGTCAACATACAGGTCAGGTCAACACACAGGTCAGGTCAACATACAGGTCAGGTCAGGTCAACACACAGGTCAGGTCAACATACAGGTCAGGTCAGGTCAACACACAGGTCAGGTCAACACACAGGTCAGGTCAACATACAGGTCAGGTCAACACACAGGTCAGGTCAACACACAGGTCAGGTCAACACACAGGTCAGGTCAGGTCAACATACAGGTCAGGTCAACATACAGGTCAGGTCAACACACAGGTCAGGTCAACACACAGGTCAGGTCAGGTCAACATACAGGTCAGGTCAACACACAGGTCAGGTCAACACACAGGTCAGGTCAGGTCAGGTCAACACACAGGTCAGGTCAACACACAGGTCAGGTCAACACACAGGTCAGGTCAACACACAGGTCAGGTCAACACAGGTCAGGTCAACATACAGGTCAGGTAAACACACAGGTCAGGTCAACACACAGGTCAGGTCAACATACAGGTCAGGTCAACATACAGGTCAGGTCAACATACAGGTCAGGTCAACATACAGGTCAGGTCAGGTCAGGTCAACACAGGTCAGGTCAACACACAGGGTACCCATGTTCAGTCCTACAGAGGACCTACCCATGTTCAGTCCTACAGAGGACCTACCCATGTTCAGTCCTACAGAGGACCTACCCATGTTCAGTCCTACAGAGGACCTACCCATGTTCAGTCCTACAGAGGACCTACCCATGTTCAGTCCTACAGAGTAACTACCCATGTTCAGTCCTACAGAGGACCTACCCATGTTCAGTCCTACAGAGGACCTACCCATGTTCAGTCCTACAGAGTACCTACCCATGTTCAGTTCTAAAGAGGTCCTACCCATGTTCAGTCCTACAGAGGACCTACCCA
>NW_024061051.1:0-17138 GCF_016432855.1 Salvelinus namaycush | reverse complement strand
TAGTGCAGGGCGCGAAATTCAAAATATATTTTTTAGAAATATTTAACTTTCACACATTAACAAGACCAATACAGCATATGAAAGATAAACATCTTGTGAATCCAGCCAACATGTCCGATTTTAAAATGTTTTACAGCGAAAACACCACGTATATTTATGTTAGCTCACCACCAAATACAAAAAAGGACAGACATTTTTCACAGCACAGGTAGCATGCACAAAACCAACCTAACTAACCAAGAACCAACCAAACTAACCAAGAAACAACTTCATCAGATGACAGTCTTATAACATGTTATTCAATAAATCTATGTTTAGTTCGAAAAATGTGCATATTTGAGCTATAAATCAGTTTTACATTGCAGCTACCATCACAGCTACCGTCAGAAATAGCACCGAAGCAGCCAGAGTAATTACAGACACCAACGTCAAATACCTAAATACTCATCATAAAAGATTTCTGAAAAATACATGGTGTACAGCAAATGAAAGACAGGCATCTTGTGATTCCAGCCAATATTTCCGATTTCTTAAGCGTTTTACAGCGAAAACACAATATAGCATTATATTAGCTTACCACAATAGCCAGAAACACAAGCCATTTACCAGCAGCGAAAGTTAGCGATCGTAACAAACCAGCAAAAGATATATAATTTTTGACTAACCTTGATAAGCTTCATCAGATGACAGTCCTATAACATCAGGTTATACATACACTTATGTTTTGTTCGAAAATGTGCATATTTAGAGCTGAAATCAGTGGTTATACATTGTGCTAACGTAGCATCTTTTTCCCACAACGTCCGGATATTTTTCTGACACTCACATATTCTGACCAAATAACTATTCATAAACATTACTAAAAAATACATGTTGTATAGGAAATGATAGATACACTAGTTCTTAATGCAATCGCCGTGTTAGAATTCTAAAAATAACTTCATTACGACATGCAGTTTACGTTATGGCGAGAGCGTGCCCAAAATCTGGGCGCAAACTACTAGTTCACATGTTCGACAGATATATGAAATAGCATCATAAAATGGGTCCTACTTTTGATGATCTTCCATCAGAATGTTGTACAAGGGGTCCTTTGTCCAGAACAATCGTTGTTTGGATTTAGAATGTCCTCTTCTCCAGTCAATTAGCACGGAAAGCTAGCAAAGTGGCGCGAAGCTCTCCTTCCTGAACATACGCAGACAAAGCAACACGCCTAACGTCCCGAAAAAATTTCAATAATCTAATAAAACTATATTGAAAAAACATACTTTACGATGATATTGTCACATGTATCAAATAAAATCAAAGCCGGAGATATTAGTCGTCTATAACGAGAGCTTTACAGAAGGCAATACCAGGTCACTTCTCGCGCGCTCCAGAAAACAGGAAATTGGGGTCACGTCATGCCATGAGCTTTTATTCGACCTCAGATGATGTTATACACTCCATTTCTTCTCTCACTGCCTGTTGACATCTAGTGGAAGGCGTATGAAGTGCATGTATACTAATAAATATCAAGCACATTTATAGGCAGGCCCTAGAACAGAGCATGGATTTCAGATTTTCCACTTCCTGTCAGGAAGTTTGCTGCAAAATGAGTTCTGTTTTACTCACAGATATAATTCAAAAACGGTTTTAGAAACTAGAGAGTGTTTTCTATCCAATAGTAATAATAATATGCATATTGTACGAGCAAGAATTGAGTACGAGGCCGTTTGAAATGGGCACCTTTTATCCAGGCTACTCAATACTGCCCCTGCAGCCCAAAGAGGTTAACCCACTGTTCCTAGGGAGTCATTGAAAATAAGAACTTGTTTTTAACTATTGTTTAAAATACTCTCCCTGTCCTAAGGGTAAAAAATGACCCACCTTCGCTAAACCCCTAAAATAAAGCAGCTTAATTGATTTTTAAACTCCAAATCTATTTTGCATAAAGAAACATCTGGGTTTTACCTCTTCACATTGCAGAAAGACTGCATTTAATCAGTGGACACCTCTCGTTTCTTTTTTACAACAGACCTGTTATAATTGTTTTCTTTACCAAAGTAGAGGTTTATTATTATTATTGCTAAAGGTACTGCGTAGGTGTAAACATATTTTTGTTAGCAAGAGATAGCACTTGTATAGCCTAAGAAAGTAGCAGAAATGTGCAGAAAGTAGTTTTGAAAAAAATATTTTATTTAAGCGAAACAAGTCTTGAACTTTTTTGGCAACATAGTGATATATTCTTATATACTGTACAATGAGGAATTCAACTACAAAATACTAGTCTCCTCCCATTTTTTTAACTATTGCCCACACCCACAAGGTGTTTAAACAACAACAATAAATAAGAATAAAATAGGATAATAGATACAAAACAAAAATGCAAACAACATAAATCAATCAACTCTATTTAGCATGTAGCACAGTATGCAAGTGTGTGCATGGACTTTGCAGTTGTATTTCTCACATGTGCAGCACATAGTATTTGTTTTACAGTCCCTCTTTGGGGGCAGAATTGGAATTTCCTCCTCTTGCCTGCCCCAGCTGCAGCCTCAGGTGGATCAGGACAAGATTCAGCCCACTGAACAGCTTTCACAAGCGCTGCAGAGGCTGTTAGGAGGAACTCCCTTCTTTGAATTTGTGGGGTTACAAGTGCCTTTCCCAGCTGCTCCAGGAAAAACTTCCTCTTGTTACTCTCATCAGGCATCCAGGTACGGTTGATCTTGTTCCATATAACGAAGGCATTGTAGGGGACACATCAATGATGTTATGGAAGATGACCATGGGCCAGCGGGCAGTCATCCTCCTGCAGCTGTCAGTTCCAATCATTTTGTCCAGGTTGTCCACGCCTCCTTTGCTGTGGTTTTAGTCTAGGATGATGGCTGGCTTCCTGTCCTTTTGATCACTGATCTCAGCTGCTTTGGGCAGTTTGCTGAAGAGGACCACATTCTTGTTCCTCTTTGGTAGGTAAGAAACTAGAATGGGGGTGGGGGTGAAGGCAAACGTTGATGAGAAGGCCTCTCTCCCCCTTGTTGCGAGGAGTGCAGGGTGGAGCTCAGGCCTGTTCTTTCTAACTGCGCCAACCATGCTGATCTTCCTCTCCAGGAGCTAGTGGCTGAGTTCATAAGAGGTGAAGAAATTGTCACATGTGACATTGTGCCCCCTCAGTCCATCTGTCACATCAAGCACAACCCGCATCCCCTGGTTCTTCTCCGGGCCTCCACTGGTCGGCTTCCCCGTGTAGACTTGCATCTTCCGAGCGTAGCTGGATTGTGCGTCACAGGCCACCCATATCTTGATGCAATACTTTGCCGACTTGCTGGGCATATTCTGCCAGAAAGGACAGCGACCTTTTGACAAAGAGATTACTATCAGCAATTAGTATCAGTGTCACAGAAAACAGTCACAGAAATCAATGATATTACAACAATACATAATACAATTATTTGTACACTGGTGGTGTACAGCTTTCATGGAAATATGAACAAAGGCGATGTTACACTTTTTCTAATGTTGGGGTCACTCTAGGAAAAGTAATCACATTTCAAGTAGAAAAAATTCATTTAGTGGGGTTTTCTCTACTGTTTAAAGGGATATTGTGAGATTTTGGCAATTTAGCCGTCTTTCTTTAGTTTGAAGGAAGTTTTTAAATTAACTACTGCAGCTTCAGCACAATTATTAACTCTGAGAGCAGATCCCAAAGACTTCTAGTCATTGCGCTGACGCTAGTTAGCGATCGCTGGAAAAACTACCTTCAAAGTCCTTCATATTTCATGCAGAGACAAAATCTGACTCTGGGTTAGAAGAAAAAGGTTGTAATTGCCAAAATATTGCACTATCCCTTTAAGGAGGAAATGGCATCGGTTCCAATCCAAGTGCCATTTATCAAACTCCAGGCGGTGCTATGGTCAGATGACATGAAAATAGAGCTCTTTAGTCATGAACTTCAGCGGTGGTTTTGGTGTGGAAAAACAGAAGCATGTGCAGAGAAGTACCTCATACCTACAGTAAAATATGGTTCTGCATCTTTCACGTTTATGAAGCTTTTTTGCTTCCCTGGTTCTGTGGCCCTTTTTAAGCTCAACGGCATCATAAACTTGGTACCAAGTACAAGGACATTATAGCCCCAAAAAAACTAGTTCTCTCTGCCGGGATGCTGACATTGGCTGCAAGTGGATCTTCAAGCAAGACAATAACCCCCAAGCACACATCAAAATCCACAATGAAATGGTTAAATGACCACAAAATCAATATGTTGCAATGTCCATCTCAGTCTCCGGACAGAAAGGACGCCTGTATCTTTGTAGTGACTGGGTGTATTGATACACCATCCAATGTGTAATTAATACCATTCTCAAAGGGATATTCAATGTCTGCTTTTTTTTATTTTACCCATCTTTCAATAGGTGCCCTTGGTTGCAAGGCATTGGAAAACTCCCTGGTCATTGTGGTTGAATCTGTGTTTGAAATGCATTGCTCGACTGAGGGACCTTACAGATAATTATATGTGTGGGGTACAGAGATGAGGTAGTCATTCAAAAATCATGTCAAACATTATTATTGAACACAGAGTGAGTCCATGCAACTTATAATGTGACTTGATAAGAACATCTTTACTCCTGAACTTGTTTAGGTTTGACATAACAAAGAGGTTGAATACTTATTGACTCAAGACTTTTCAGCTTTTCATTTTGCTTTTATCATCAAGCTGCAAATTTAGAGTGAAAATGATTTTCCCCAAATGAGAAACTCACGCGCTGCAAATATATTCCAGTTAGGCTCTACACCCATTGTAAAGAGGATTAATGGGCTTCATTTTAACAAGTTATTTGGCCACTTTAGTTGTGATACAAACCTTATCAAAACATATGGTGCGGCAGGGTAGCCTAGTGTTAGAGTGTTGGACTAGTAACCGAAAGGTTGCAAGATTGAATCCCCGAGCTGACAAGGTACAAATCTGTCGTTCTGCCTCTGAACCCACTGTTCCTAGATCGTCATTGAAAATAAGAATTTGTTCTTAGCTGACTTACCTAGTTAAATAAAGGTAAAATAAAACATATAGGCCTATGGGCTCAGCTACATGAGGTGTGGCACTATGATTTGAAAAAGTGGCCCAAAAAAAGGTATGTGCTGTTTCTTGAATTCCACTGGGCATCATTCACAACTGATGGGCTAATATTGTCACCCATCAGACTATTCTTGATTTAATCTTGTCTTTAACTTCTTGCGACTACAGGGGGTGCTGTTCCGAATTAGCATTTTGTCGTCTCCAAATTAAACTGCCTAGTACTCAATTCTTGCTCGTACAATATGCATATTATTAATTCTATTGGATAGAAAACACTTTCAAGTTTCATACAAAGTTGGAATGATGTCTGTGGGTGACCCAGAACTCTTTCTACAGCGAAATCCATGACAGACAGTGAAAGGTCTGAGAGCGAAGCTCTGATTTCAGATCAGTTTTAAAAGTCTCTGTCTATCCTATGGAACGACACGAACTGCACCCGCCTTCCCCTGGATGTCAGTAACCAATGAGAAGTGGAATGGGCCTTCTGCGTAGCTCTCAGAGGTTATAAAGGACCAAGGAGTGAGGGTAGCCCCCCTTTCGACGCTCGCCTTTACGCAGGAAGACACCTCCGGATGCCATTTTCAAAGGCTCGGTTATCAACGTAAAATGTATCCGTCTGTAATTTAATTCGATATAGGACTTAGAAACATCATAAGGTAGTTAATTTAAACCGTTTTATAGCAATTTATATCCGTTTAGTGCGATTTTGATGCATTTCTATGTGAAGCACCGGGCACATTTCGGGGTCCCGGTCGAACGTTAGCGGGCATTTAGACGGACAAAGGACATCTTTCGACCAAAAGAAGATTAAACCCAAGAAAGAATACATTGCCCAAGAATCTGATGGAAGAACAGCTCAAAGTAAGCAATATTTAATATGATAAATCGTTGTTCTGTCGAAATATTTTAAACGCATATTTCGCCATTTTGTTTGTTATCGCGTCACTTGGCGAACCCTGTATTGAAAAGTAAGGATAATTTTAAAAATGTAAGTCAGCGGTTGCATTAAGAACTAATTTGTCTTTCGATTCCTGTCAACCCTGTATTTTTTAGTCAAGTATATGATTAGCTTTCAATTAAACTAGATCACTCTGATAGATGACGTCAGACATATTGAGGCTTGATTTCCTAGTATTTTTATTGTGTAACCACGGTTTTGTATGGCTAAATATGCACCTTTTCGAACAAACTGTATATGTATGTTGTAAAATGATGTTACAGGAGTGTCATCGGAAGAATTCTGAGAAGGTTAGTGAAAAAATTAATATATTTTGGCGGTGGTTACGTTATAGCGCTCTTTGGCTGGAATCGATGCTCTGGTAACGTTTGCACATGTAGTATGCTAACTTATCGATTTATTGTGTTTTCGCTGAAAAACGCTTAGAAAATCTGAAATATGGTCTGAAATCACAAGAACTGGGTCTTTCCATTGCTATGCTTTGTCTATTTTTATGAAATGTTTTATGATGAGTAAATTGGTCATACACGTTGCTCTATCTAGTAATTCTAGTCGATTTGTGATGGTCGGTGCAATTGTAAACTGTGATTTCTACCTGAAATATGCACTTTTTTCTAACAAAAACTATCCTATACCATGAATATGTTATCAGACTGTCATCTGATGTTTTTTTTTATAGGTTATTGGCTATCAATATCTTAGTTGAGCCGAATTGGTGATAGCACCTGAAGGAGTAAGAAACTGATGGAGTTAGAATAGTGGTGTATTTTGCTAACGTGTTTAGCTAATAGATTTACATATTTTGTCTTCCCTGTAAAACATTTTAAAAATCTGAAATGGTGGCTTTATTCACAAGATCTGTATCTTTCATCTGGTGTCTTGGACTTGTGATTTAATGATATTTAGATGCTACTATCTACTTCTGAAGCTATGCTAGCTATGCTAATCAGTGTGTGGGGGGTGGGGGGTGCTCCCGGATCCGGGATTGATACTCGTGAAAGGTTAAATGTACTAAATGTGTGCAATTTGTTTTGATTTAGAATGGACAATTATCATGCATCTGTCTCGAAACAGGGGCCATAATGTTTTATTCCAGCCCAGGTGAATTTAGATTTTGGCTAGATGGGGTTCATTGTATGTGCAAAGTTTTACGCTGATCCAATGAACCATTTCATTTCTGTTCAAAATGTTGTATCAACACTGCCCAAATGTGCCTAATTTGTTAATGAACATTATCTGACTTATTAAACATTATCTGACTAGGCACAATTTATATTTTGGCTGCTAGATTGCAGCAGTGTATTAGCAAAGTTTTGCATTTCTATTCAAAATGTTGTATAAAGCCTACCCAAATGTGCCTAATTGGTCAATATATACATTTTCAAGTAGATAACTGTACACTCTCCTCAAACAATAGCATGGCATTTTTTCACTGTAACATCTACTGTAAATTGGACAGTGCAGTTTGATTAACAAGAAGTTAAGATTTCTGCCCGAAAAAGACATGTCTATGTCCTGGGAAATGTTCTTGTTACTTACAACCTCAGGCTAATCACATTAGCGCACGTTAGCTCAACCATCCCGCAGGAGGGACACCGATCCCGAGGTGAACTGAATTGGAGAATTTAGTATGTGTGTGTGTTTGTGTGTGTGTGCGCTCGCTCGCTCGCTCGTGCTAGTGTGAGATCCTAGACCCATTATAACCCCACCACTATTCCACTACTTGGCCCAATCTGATCCTAGACCCATTATAACCTCACCACTATTCCACTACATGACCCTATCTGATCCTATACCCATTATAACCTCACCACTATTCCACTACTTTGCCCAATCTGATCCTACAGCAGGCCGGCAGCCTGGGAGAACGGGACACTATCGTTCATCACACCTTGTAACTCTTCTGCTGTAAAATCTCATAACCCAAGGAGTTCTCTGCAGCTACCACCACAACATCTATTTTCTGTGATTTGTGTTCCATTTCTGCATCACAGTTGATAACCATGGCTATGAATGCTAAGAAACCTTACTGAAACACATGTTATTCCTATCACTCTCTATTGGCCTCGGCATACTCACAGGGAGCCTCTCAGGATCCCTCTAAACTGGACCCATCTTCCTCTACGACTCTCTTCACTGCCTATGAAGGTTCCTTCAGAGAAAATGACTCAAGTAAAGGTGAAAGTCACCCAGTAAAATATTACTTGAGTAAAGGTTTAAAATTATTCGGTTTTAAATATACTGAAGTATCAACATTAAATTGAATTGATCAAATTTACTTAAGTATCAAAAGTAAAAGGATACATATTTTCAAATTCCTTACATGAAGCAAACCAGACGGCACCATTTTCTTGTTTTTTAAAATATAATTACGCATAGCCAAGGGCATACTCCAACACTCAGTCACAATTTACAAACAAAGCATTTGTATTTAGTGAGTCTGCCAGGTCAGAGGCAGCAGGGATGACCATGGACGTTCTCTTGATAAGTGGGTGAATTGGACCATTTTTCTGTCCTGCTAATCATTCAAAATGTAACGAGTACTTTTGGGTGTCAGGGAAAATGTATGGAGTAGAAAGTACATTCTTTTCTTTAGGAATGTAGTGAAGTGAAAGTTGTCAAAAATATAAATAGTAAAGTAAAGATACCCCCAAAAACGACTTAAGTAGTACTTGAAAGTATTTCTCCTTAAGTGCTTTACACCACTAACTAATGGCCCGACAACAGGATCTCTTGTTGGGTTAATGAGGCAACTAGTCACACCTGTGACAGGTCCTTTAAAAGGAGAGGTGGAAGAGGTAGACCATAACTCACAGACAACAGAGAGACACCCAGTGAATCCCTTGGAAGAGTGCAGAAGGTGAGAGTGCATCATTATTTAATCAACTATCTGCATCTCAAATGGTACCTAAATGTTATTTGCCCCTTGTCAAACGTAGTACAATATATAGTTGTGCCTTTTTGTGGAGCGGCCCCCTGAATTTAAGCGCATAGACTAATCCGTACCTTTGCAGTAAATGGGTAGTGTCTGACAATATCTGTAATGCTTCCCTTTCCCTATGTAGTTCATTGTAGGCCCTCGTCAAAGGTTGTTCACTACATAAGGAATGAGGAGCCATTTGGGAAGGATACATATTCCTGTGTGCCAGGCTAATCTATTGTATGTGGTTGAAGAAATGATACCTGAGTTTTGGCAGAAGACTAGTAGCACCGTGTTGCCCATACTCGCTTCTTGGGGTCCTCAGTACTGGGTTTAGAAAATGCTGCTTAAGTTTTGTACCTTACAGTGGGTTTCCTTAACCTCTCCTCTAGTACCCACAGCCATTCCAGATTTAAAATGCTCAACTAATCTTACACTCTTTCTCTCTCAGGAGACGATTACCATGGCGACATTGACCATCATTCTGCTTGTCAGCACAGCTTTTGCTCTGGGAGGTAAGCGTGACATACCTCACACTTACTCACCTACATTTTAATAAAAACATTTGTTGGTGTTGCTCTGTCCTACTTCACACACATGTAGGTGTTAATACGCAGGTGTGATTTGGAAATGTGTTTCTATTCATAACCGGTTCTCCATGGGACACCCTCTGAGAGGTCAGCCATTATCAACCTTGACACTGGAGAAATGAAGGTTGTGCCTTGCTGAAGGGCACATAGACGGATATATCAACTAGTCAGCTCACTGATTTGAACTACTGGCCCAACTCTCAAACAGCAGGCTACCTGCCACTCCTCTAGTTCCAGAGATGTATATTGGTGTCTAGATGCGGGACTGAGGTATTCTGATATGAACGGTTTGTTTGATTATATTGTCTAGCAACTAACAGGAAATAACACTGATACAATTTCCAGTCTTAGTTTCATCAGCTCTTCTACGAAACTGGAATTTGACTCTACAGGCCTTTTAAACAAGTAGCAGAACTTCAATATTTAGACAGGAAGTACCTAGGTTGCATCTGAAATGGAACCCTATTCCGTATAAACTACTTCTGAATAGGGCACATAGTGGACGCACCCCAAGATTCCAGAATGTATGTCCAGAAATGTATATTGTCCTGCAATGTTATGGTCACATTACAATGTATGTTACCTGTGTCCAGATGCTATGATACGACCCAAGACCCCATGTGAGGATGCTAGAGATGCCGCTTTAAATGGCTCAATTGGAGCCTACGTCCCCACGTGTGACTACAATGGCCAATACACCCCTGAGCAATGTTGGGGATCTACAGGTTAACACGGCCGCACAAAATTCTCAATTCAGTTTAATGTGACACTTCAATGTGTATATATTGTATATGCAACATGTCTTTCTGGTAGGTCACTGTTGGTGTGTGACCAGTACTGGACAGAAGGTCCCGGGTAGTGATACTCCACCAGGCACTGCTAGCAACTGCTAGCAACTGTTCCACCAAGGTGCATGTATATACATACTCATTCACTAAATGTTACTACTTTGCAGCTGATTATTGATGATGTTTTTTGTATAATTGTAGGTGAAAGGCGTTGGAATGAAGACGTTGAAAAGACGAACAGTTGTCTTTACTGTACTACAGGAACTGATTCGCATGGAGAAATCCTGATATTAAACTGTTGATTTACTTACTTCCTTGTTGGTGTGATATGTTGAACAATGTATCTGAACTGGTCCATTTCTGGGAAGTGGAGGAAGGAGTAGGACTGTTATGGTGACTGTATTACCACCACACCGGCAGTTACAGGACATGAAGGCAGTCAAATTCCACGTGACCATTTAGTAATTGAGCTTCTCCAAGCTCTGATGCTGCTGATGGTCATTAGTAGTCTTCTACCACACTTGCTAACTGCCTGGTACTCAGCACTCTATTGTCCCTCTAATCACTCTGACATCAAAGCAAATCTAAATCACTTCATGAGCTCATGTTGCACAACATTTCTATAACCTATGCAATTGTGTGAAAACAGCCTGATGGCTTCTATTAAAAAGAGGAGGATCCCAATAGCTTCTACAGGCTAGATCTACTATAGTTACAGAACCAGTCCCAAATGAACACACCTACTCATACCTGGGTTTTATTTTCTATGTTGTAGAACAGTGAAGGACCTTTGAAATAACACCTATGGCATCATGTCTTAAACAAATCAAAAAGTAGCTACCCTTTACCTTGACAGCTTTTTACAAACTCGGCATTCTCTCAACTAGATGAGGTAGTCACCTGGAATGCATTTCAGTTAACAGGTGTGCTTGTGGAATTTCTATCCTCAATGTGTTTGAGCAGATCAGTTGTGTTGTGACAAGGTAGGGGTGGTATACTAAGTCCTACATGTTAAATGTCAAGTCCATATTATGGCATGAACAGCTCAAATAAGCAAAGAGAAACAGTCCATTACTTTAAGACATGAAGGTCAGAAAATGCGGAACTTTGAACCTTCAAGTGAAGTCTCAAAAACCAAGCGCTATGATGAAACTGGCTCTCGAGGATCACCACAGGAAAGGAAGACACACTGTAGTTACCTCTGCTGCAATGAGTAGACCTGTGGGAACCTGTCATTTGGTCTTAGTCCAAATTTTTGGTTTGAGGCGCCGACTAGGTGAACGGATGTTCTCCGCATGTGGTGTTCCCACCGTGAAGCATGGAGGTGTGATGGTGTGGGGCTGCTTTGTTGGTGACACTGTCAGTGATTTATTTAGAATTCAAGGCACACTTAACCAGCATGGCTACCACAGCATTTTATATTACCTTGATTTAACCAAGTAGGCCAGTAACAAGTTCTCATTTACAACCGTGCCCTGGCCAAGGTAAAGCAAAGCAGTGTGACAAAAACAACAGCTACACATGGGATAAACAAACATACAGTCAACACAATAGAAACATCTATGTACAGTGTGTGCAAATGAACTAAGATTAGAGAGGTAAGGCAATAAATAGGCCATTGTGGTGAAATAATTAAAATGTAATATTAACACTGGATTGATAGATGTGCAGATGATGTGCAAGTAGAGATACTGGGGTGCAAAAGAGCAACAAATAATATGGAGATGAGGTAGTTGGATGGGCTATTTACAGAGGGGCTGTGTACAGGTGCAGTGCACGGTAAGCTGCTCTGACAGCTGATCCTTAGAGCGTTGGACTTGGACCGAAAGGCTGAAAGTTCGAATCCCAAGGCTAACAAGGTAAAAATCTGTTGTTCTGCCACTGAACAAGGCAGTTAACTTCTTTGGGCTGCAAGCCCGAAGCCGGGCGCAATATGACAACAGCCACTTCAAGTGCAGGGCGCGAAATTCAAAATATATTTTTTAGAAATATTTAACTTTCACACATTAACAAGACCAATACAGCATATGAAAGATAAACATCTTGTGAATCCAGCCAACATGTCCGATTTTAAAATGTTTTACAGCGAAAACACCACGTATATTTCAGATAGGGTCATGTAGTGGAATAGTGGTGAGGTTATAATGGGTCTAGGATCAGATTGGGCCAAGTAGTGGAATAGTGGTGGGGTTATAATGGGTCTAGGATCTCACACTAGCACGAGCGAGCGAGCGAGCGCACACACACACAAACACACACACATACTAAATTCTCCAATTCAGTTCACCTCGGGATCGGTGTCCCTCCTGCGGGATGGTTGAGCTAACGTGCGCTAATGTGATTAGCCTGAGGTTGTAAGTAACAAGAACATTTCCCAGGACATAGACATGTCTTTTTCGGGCAGAAATCTTAACTTCTTGTTAATCAAACTGCACTGTCCAATTTACAGTAGATGTTACAGTGAAAAAATGCCATGCTATTGTTTGAGGAGAGTGTACAGTTATCTACTTGAAAATGTATATATTGACCAATTAGGCACATTTGGGTAGGCTTTATACAACATTTTGAATAGAAATGCAAAACTTTGCTAATACACTGCTGCAATCTAGCAGCCAAAATATAAATTGTGCCTAGTCAGATAATGTTTAATAAGTCAGATAATGTTCATTAACAAATTAGGCACATTTGGGCAGTGTTGATACAACATTTTGAACAGAAATGAAATGGTTCATTGGATCAGCGTAAAACGTTGCACATACAATGAACCCCATCTAGCCAAAATCTAAATTCACCTGGGCTGGAATAAAACATTATGGCCCCTGTTTCGAGACAGATGCATGATAATTGTCCATTCTAAATCAAAACAAATTGCACACATTTAGTACATTTAAAGACAAGATTAAATCAAGAATAGTCTGATGGGTGACAATATTAGCCCATCAGTTGTGAATGATGCCCAGTGGAATTCAAGAAACAGCACATACCTTTTTTTGGGCCACTTTTTCAAATCATAGTGCCACACCTCATGTAGCTGAGCCCATAGGCCTATATGTTTTATTTTACCTTTATTTAACTAGGTAAGTCAGCTAAGAACAAATTCTTATTTTCAATGACGATCTAGGAACAGTGGGTTCAGAGGCAGAACGACAGATTTGTACCTTGTCAGCTCGGGGATTCAATCTTGCAACCTTTCGGTTACTAGTCCAACACTCTAACACTAGGCTACCCTGCCGCACCATATGTTTTGATAAGGTTTGTATCACAACTAAAGTGGCCAAATAACTTGTTAAAATGAAGCCCATTAATCCTCTTTACAATGGGTGTAGAGCCTAACTGGAATATATTTGCAGCGCGTGAGTTTCTCATTTGGGGAAAATCATTTTCACTCTAAATTTGCAGCTTGATGATAAAAGCAAAATGAAAAGCTGAAAAGTCTTGAGTCAATAAGTATTCAACCTCTTTGTTATGTCAAACCTAAACAAGTTCAGGAGTAAAGATGTTCTTATCAAGTCACATTATAAGTTGCATGGACTCACTCTGTGTTCAATAATAATGTTTGACATGATTTTTGAATGACTACCTCATCTCTGTACCCCACACATATAATTATCTGTAAGGTCCCTCAGTCGAGCAATGCATTTCAAACACAGATTCAACCACAATGACCAGGGAGTTTTCCAATGCCTTGCAACCAAGGGCACCTATTGAAAGATGGGTAAAATAAAAAAAAGCAGACATTGAATATCCCTTTGAGAATGGTATTAATTACACATTGGATGGTGTATCAATACACCCAGTCACTACAAAGATACAGGCGTCCTTTCTGTCCGGAGACTGAGATGGACATTGCAACATATTGATTTTGTGGTCATTTAACCATTTCATTGTGGATTTTGATGTGTGCTTGGGGGTTATTGTCTTGCTTGAAGATCCACTTGCAGCCAATGTCAGCATCCCGGCAGAGAGAACTAGTTTTTTTGGGGCTATAATGTCCTTGTACTTGGTACCAAGTTTATGATGCCGTTGAGCTTAAAAAGGGCCACAGAACCAGGGAAGCAAAAAAGCTTCATAAACGTGAAAGATGCAGAACCATATTTTACTGTAGGTATGAGGTACTTCTCTGCACATGCTTCTGTTTTTCCACACCAAAACCACCGCTGAAGTTCATGACTAAAGAGCTCTATTTTCATGTCATCTGACCATAGCACCGCCTGGAGTTTGATAAATGGCACTTGGATTGGAACCGATGCCATTTCCTCCTTAAAGGGATAGTGCAATATTTTGGCAATTACAACCTTTTTCTTCTAACCCAGAGTCAGATTTTGTCTCTGCATGAAATATGAAGGACTTTGAAGGTAGTTTTTCCAGCGATCGCTAACTAGCGTCAGCGCAATGACTAGAAGTCTTTGGGATCTGCTCTCAGAGTTAATAATTGTGCTGATGCTGCAGTAGTTAATTTAAAAACTTCCTTCAAACTAAAGAAAGACGGCTAAATTGCCAAAATCTCACAATATCCCTTTAAACAGTAGAGAAAACCCCACTAAATGAATTTTTTCTACTTGAAATGTGATTACTTTTCCTAGAGTGACCCCAACATTAGAAAAAGTGTAACATCGCCTTTGTTCATATTTCCATGAAAGCTGTACACCACCAGTGTACAAATAATTGTATTATGTATTGTTGTAATATCATTGATTTCTGTGACTGTTTTCTGTGACACTGATACTAATTGCTGATAGTAATCTCTTTGTCAAAAGGTCGCTGTCCTTTCTGGCAGAATATGCCCAGCAAGTCGGCAAAGTATTGCATCAAGATATGGGTGGCCTGTGACGCACAATCCAGCTACGCTCGGAAGATGCAAGTCTACACGGGGAAGCCGACCAGTGGAGGCCCGGAGAAGAACCAGGGGATGCGGGTTGTGCTTGATGTGACAGATGGACTGAGGGGGCACAATGTCACATGTGACAATTTCTTCACCTCTTATGAACTCAGCCACTAGCTCCTGGAGAGGAAGATCAGCATGGTTGGCGCAGTTAGAAAGAACAGGCCTGAGCTCCACCCTGCACTCCTCGCAACAAGGGGGAGAGAGGCCTTCTCATCAACGTTTGCCTTCACCCCCACCCCCATTCTAGTTTCTTACCTACCAAAGAGGAACAAGAATGTGGTCCTCTTCAGCAAACTGCCCAAAGCAGCTGAGATCAGTGATCAAAAGGACAGGAAGCCAGCCATCATCCTAGACTAAAACCACAGCAAAGGAGGCGTGGACAACCTGGACAAAATGATTGGAACTGACAGCTGCAGGAGGATGACTGCCCGCTGGCCCATGGTCATCTTCCATAACATCATTGATGTGTCCCCTACAATGCCTTCGTTATATGGAACAAGATCAACCGTACCTGGATGCCTGATGAGAGTAACAAGAGGAAGTTTTTCCTGGAGCAGCTGGGAAAGGCACTTGTAACCCCACAAATTCAAAGAAGGGAGTTCCTCCTAACAGCCTCTGCAGCGCTTGTGAAAGCTGTTCAGTGGGCTGAATCTTGTCCTGATCCACCTGAGGCTGCAGCTGGGGCAGGCAAGAGGAGGAAATTCCAATTCTGCCCCCAAAGAGGGACTGTAAAACAAATACTATGTGCTGCACATGTGAGAAATACAACTGCAAAGTCCATGCACACACTTGCATACTGTGCTACATGCTAAATAGAGTTGATTGATTTATGTTGTTTGCATTTTTGTTTTGTATCTATTATCCTATTTTATTCTTATTTATTGTTGTTGTTTAAACACCTTGTGGGTGTGGGCAATAGTTAAAAAAATGGGAGGAGACTAGTATTTTGTAGTTGAATTCCTCATTGTACAGTATATAAGAATATATCACTATGTTGCCAAAAAAGTTCAAGACTTGTTTCGCTTAAATAAAATATTTTTTTCAAAACTACTTTCTGCACATTTCTGCTACTTTCTTAGGCTATACAAGTGCTATCTCTTGCTAACAAAAATATGTTTACACCTACGCAGTACCTTTAGCAATAATAATAATAAACCTCTACTTTGGTAAAGAAAACAATTATAACAGGTCTGTTGTAAAAAAGAAACGAGAGGTGTCCACTGATTAAATGCAGTCTTTCTGCAATGTGAAGAGGTAAAACCCAGATGTTTCTTTATGCAAAATAGATTTGGAGTTTAAAAATCAATTAAGCTGCTTTATTTTAGGGGTTTAGCGAAGGTGGGTCATTTTTTACCCTTAGGACAGGGAGAGTATTTTAAACAATAGTTAAAAACAAGTTCTTATTTTCAATGACTCCCTAGGAACAGTGGGTTAACCTCTTTGGGCTGCAGGGGCAGTATTGAGTAGCCTGGATAAAAGGTGCCCATTTCAAACGGCCTCGTACTCAATTCTTGCTCGTACAATATGCATATTATTATTACTATTGGATAGAAAACACTCTCTAGTTTCTAAAACCGTTTTTGAATTATATCTGTGAGTAAAACAGAACTCATTTTGCAGCAAACTTCCTGACAGGAAGTGGAAAATCTGAAATCCATGCTCTGTTCTAGGGCCTGCCTATAAATGTGCTTGATATTTATTAGTATACATGCACTTCATACGCCTTCCACTAGATGTCAACAGGCAGTGAGAGAAGAAATGGAGTGTATAACATCATCTGAGGTCGAATAAAAGCTCATGGCATGACGTGACCCCAATTTCCTGTTTTCTGGAGCGCGCGAGAAGTGACCTGGTATTGCCTTCTGTAAAGCTCTCGTTATAGACGACTAATATCTCCGGCTTTGATTTTATTTGATACATGTGACAATATCATCGTAAAGTATG